>NC_088398.1:15425069-15525069 GCF_034236695.1 Oncorhynchus nerka | reverse complement strand
TGAAAAGAGGGTGGCTGAGTGGCATTCAAAGTGGTGTGTGCATTTGTGTGTGTATGAGAGGGGCATCTCTAAGTTGTGTGTGTGTTGCGTGAACTCGAAGCCCGTCCCAAAGGGGCGTTTCTTCTTTGAAAAGCTTCTCTTTCAGCTGTGAACCAGATGTCTGATTTCATCCTGTTCTTTTTCTTCAGTAGAGAGAGACATTTTAAACACTGCATGTATGGATGTGGTGTACTTACAGTTCTACCATGTGTTGACGTGACGTTGATTGTCAATGTCATAAGGCCTTTATGATATATGTAGTTAATTTAGGGTGGCTGGTAGCCTATCAGTTAGAACGTTGGGCCATTAACCGAGAGGTCGCTAATTTGGATCCCAGAGTCGACAAGGCGAAAAATCTGCCGATGTGCCCTTGAGCAAGGCACTTAACCCCTTGTCTCAGGGAGAGTAGGATATGCACAAAATGTTTAAATAATGAAACAGGACAAAATATATAAGCACCTACCAAATTATTATTTTGTTCTAACTACATATTTATTCACACATAATTATTGCACACTCACGCCTGCAAACACACACATATACACACTCATGACACATCTAACACACATTAGCCCCTACCAAGTAGAAAGTTATCACCACATCAAGCCTTGCTAGCTCACATGAATTAGAATCAGCACTTACTGTGTGTGTGTGTGTGTCTGTGTGTGTGTGGCTGTATGTGTGGCTATATGCGTGGTTGTGTGTGTGTGTGTGTGTGTGGCTGTATGTGTGTCTATATGCGTGACTGTATGTGTGTGTGTGTGTGGCTATATGCGTGGCTGTATGTGTGGCTGAATGTGTGTGTGTGTGTGTGGCTGTATGTGTGTGTGTGTGTGTGGCTGTATGTGTGTGTGTGTGGCTGCGTGTGTGGCTGTATATGTGGCTGTGTGTGTGGCTGTATGTGTGGCTGTATATGTGGCTGTATTTGTGGCTGTATGTGTGGCTGTATATGTGGCTGTGTGTGTGGCTGTATATGTGGCTGTATATGTGGCTGAATGTGTGGCTGTGTGTGTGTGTGTGTGGCTGTATGTGTGGCTGTATGTGTGTGTGTGTGTGGCTGTATGTGTGGCTGTATATATGGCTGTATGTGTGGCTGTATATGTGACTGTATATGTGGCTGTATATATGGTTGTATGTGTGGCTGTATGTGTGGCTGCATATGTGGTTGTATGTGTGGCTGTATATGTGGCTGTATATGTGGCTGTATGTGTGGCTGTATGTGTGGCTGTATGTGTGGCTGTATGTGTGGCTGTATGTGTGGCTGTATGTGTATGTGTGTGTGTGTTACACTAAACACAGCCCCTCTTTTTAAAATCACTGAATACATTTACAATGGACCTTATGGCGCAAAATCATATTTTTTGTTGGCTGATGAATACCCACAATTCTCTGGCTTTGTCCCAATTTCATGCTCAGATTTATTCAATTACCCTGAAATACATGAGAACCAACGTGATAAGGAAACAATCAAGAAATCTTAATCTAAACATCTCCATCCAGTGAGCTACATCTGCTTCCATCCAGTGAGCTACATCTGCTTCCATCCAGTGAGCTACATCTGCTTCCATCCAGTGAGCTACATCTGCTTCCATCCAGTGAGCTACATCTGCTTCCATCCAGTGAGCTACATCTGCTTCCATCCAGTGAGCTACATCTGCTTCCATCCAGTGAGCTACATCTGCTTCCATCCAGTGAGCTACATCTGCTTCCATCTGCTACATCTGCTTCCATCCAGTGAGCTACATCTGCTTCCATCCAGTGAGCTACATCTGCTTCCATCCAGTGAGCTACATCTGCTTCCATCCAGTGAGCTACATCTGCTTCCATCCAGTGAGCTACATCTGCTTCCATCCAGTGAGCTACATCTGCTTCCATCCAGTGAGCTACATCTGCTTCCATCCAGTGAGCTACATCTGCTTCCATCCAGTGAGCTACATCTGCTTTTGGATCAAAATTCTAAATCCATTTAACCTTAATGTTGTGGTGACATTTGGGCAGGTTAGAGTACTGAATGGGGACGTTACATGGACAGGTTAGAGTACTGAATGGGGACGTTACATGGGCAGGTTAGAGTACTGAATGGGGACGTTACATGGGCAGGTTAGAGTACTGAATGGGGACGTTACATGGGCAGGTTAGAGTACTGAATGGGGACGTTACATGGGCAGGTTAGAGTACTGAATGGGGACGTTACATGGGCAGGTTAGAGTACTGAATGGGGACGTTACTGAATGGACAGGTTAGAGTACTGAATGGGGACGTTACTGAATGGGCAGGTTAGAGTACTGAATGGGGACGTTACATGGGCAGGTTAGAGTACTGAATGGGGACGTTACATGGACAGGTTAGAGTACTGAATGGGGGACGTTACATGGGCAGGTTAGAGTACTGAATGGGGACGTTACATGGGCAGGTTAGAGTACTGAATGGGGACGTTACATGGGCAGGTTAGAGTACTGAATGGGGACGTTACATGGGCAGGTTAGAGTACTGAATGGGGACGTTACATGGGCAGGTTAGAGTACTGAATGGGGACGTTACATGGGCAGGTTAGAGTACTGAATGGGGACGTTACATGGGCAGGTTAGAGGACGTTACATGGGAGGTTAGAGTACTGAATGGGGGACGTTACATGGGCAGGTTAGAGTACTGAATGGGGACGTTACATGGGCAGGTTAGAGTACTGAATGGGGACGTTACATGGGCAGGTTAGAGTACTGAATGGGGACGTTACATGGGCAGGTTAGAGTACTGAATGGGGACGTTACATGGGCAGGTTAGAGTACTGAATGGGGGACGTTTACTGAATGAGCAGGTTAGAGTACTGAATGGGGACGTTACATGGGCAGGTTAGAGTACTGAATGGGGACGTTACATGGGCAGGTTAGAGTACTGAATGGGGACGTTACATGGGCAGGTTAGAGTACTGAATGGGGACGTTACATGGGCAGGTTAGAGTACTGAATGGGGACGTTACATGGGCAGGTTAGAGTACTGAATGGGGACGTTACATGGGCAGGTTAGAGTACTGAATGGGGACGTTACATGGGCAGGTTAGAGTACTGAATGGGGGGTTACACGTTACTGAATGGGCAGGTTAGAGTACTGAATGGGGACGTTACATGGGCAGGTTAGAGTACTGAATGGGGACGTTACATGGGCAGGTTAGAGTACTGAATGGGGACGTTACATGGGCAGGTTAGAGTACTGAATGGGGACGTTACATGGGCAGGTTAGAGTACTGAATGGGGACGTTACATGGGCAGGTTAGAGTACTGAATGGGCACGTTAGAGTACTGAATGGGGACGTTACATGGGCAGGTTAGAGTACTGAATGGGGGGACGTTTACTGAATGGGCAGGTTAGAGTACTGAATGGGGACGTTACATGGGCAGGTTAGAGTACTGAATGGGGACGTTACATGAGCAGGTTAGAGTACTGAATGGGGACGTTACATGAGCAGGTTAGAGTCCTGAATGGGGACGTTACATGGGCAGGTTAGAGTACTGAATGGGGACGTTACATGAGCAGGTTTAGAGTACTGAATGGGGACGTTACATGAGCAGGTTAGAGTACTGAATGGGGACGTTACATGGGCAGGTTAGAGTACTGAATGGGGACGTTACATGGGCTGAAGGTTAGAGTACTGAATGGGGACGTTACATGGGCAGGTTAGAGTACTGAATGGGGACGTTACATGGGCAGGTTAGAGTACTGAATGGGGACGTTACATGGGCAGGTTAGAGTACTGAATGGGGACGTTACATGGGCAGGTTAGAGTACTGAATGGGGCATGGGCGTTACTGAATGGGCAGGTTAGAGTACTGAATGGGGACGTTACATGGGCAGGTTAGGGTACTGAATGGGGACGTTACATGGGCAGGTTAGAGTACTGAATGGGGACGTTACATGGGCAGGTTAGAGTACTGAATGGGGACGTTACATGGGCAGGTTAGAGTACTGAATGGGGACGTTACATGGGCAGGTTAGAGTACTGAATGGGGACGTTACATGGGCAGGTTAGAGTACTGAATGGGGACGTTACATGGGCAGGTTAGAGTACTGAATGGGGACGTTACATGGGCAGGTTAGAGTACTGAATGGGGACGTTACATGGGCAGGTTAGAGTACTGAATGGGGACGTTACATGGGCAGGTTAGAGTACTGAATGGGGACGTTACATGGGCAGGTTAGAGTACTGAATGGGGACGTTACATGGGCAGGTTAGAGTACTGAATGGGGGGACGTTACATGGGCAGGTTAGAGTACTGAATGGGGACGTTACTGAATGGGCAGGTTAGAGTACTGAATGGGGACGTTACATGAGCAGGTTAGAGTACTGAATGGGGACGTTACATGGGCAGGTTAGAGTACTGAATGGGGACGTTACATGGGCAGGTTAGAGTACTGAATGGGGACGTTACATGGGCAGGTTAGAGTACTGAATGGGGACGTTACATGGGCAGGTTAGAGTACTGAATGGGGACGTTACATGGGCAGGTTAGAGTACTGAATGGGGACGTTACATGGGCAGGTTAGAGTACTGAATGGGGACGTTACATGGGCAGGTTAGAGTACTGAATGGGGACGTTACATGGGCAGGTTAGAGTACTGAATGGGGACGTTACATGGGCAGGTTAGAGTACTGAATGGGGACGTTACATGGGCAGGTTAGAGTACTGAATGGGCACGTTAGAGTACTGAATGGGGACGTTACATGGGCAGGTTAGAGTACTGAATGGGGACGTTACATGGGCAGGTTAGAGTACTGAATGGGGACGTTACATGGGCAGGTTAGAGTACTGAATGGGCATGTTAGAGTACTGAATGGGGACGTTACATGGGAACGTTAGAGTACAGAATGGGGACGTTACATGGGCAGGTTAGAGTACTGAATGGGCACGTTAGAGTACTGAATGGGGACGTTACACGGGCACGTTAGAGTACTGAATGGGGACGTATTTGTGGAGGAATGTAACTGTTTTTCTGGGTGATTTGTGATGTTTTACACGTGCTTCCCATGACTGTGTTTTTGTATTTTAGTGTATATTTAGTGTATAGTTATGTTCTATTGTGCAGGGCACATCTGAAAAATAGACCTAGGTCTTAATATATCTTCCCTGTTAAAATAAAGGTAAAATAAAACTCCTAGCCCCACTCCAATCCTCCTCCACGATATTGATTTAGAGGCTCAATGAGACTAATTATTGCCATATTTTGCTATCATTGCGCTCTGATGCACTGTGGTAGGCTCTCTGTCTCAGTCTCTGTCTTCCCCGCACGTGGACATTAAGACTCCATTCTCCATTTGTGTTGCGATTAAAATGGTCTATGAGAGGATACAAAGTGAGGGGGGCTGCTGAGAAGTAATCAAAAGATCCTCTTCCTGGCAGGTTTATGCTGAGTAAACATGGAGGGAGCAACACCCCCTCCGCTTTCTGTTATTTCTGGAGACTGCTGCCTGCCCAGCATTAATGAAGCTGCATATAATATGAATTTAATTCAGTGTGTTTACTAGTTCATTAGGTTTTAGGATAGCAGTTGATCTGATCTCCGGTGGTGGTGAGAGAGAGGAAGGAAGGAAGCAGACTTTGAAGATGATGATGATTTTTTTACCATGCAGGCAAGCTCCCCATTTATTCACCCCCCCTCCCTGCTTTATGGGGAAGTTCTCTGCACAGTTTGTCAGTAAAAAAAAGAAAATAATCTTCTTGTCACCTACTGTACACTCCACTTACTTCCACTAGACCACTCCACTGTTCTATGAGGCTATAGCGGAACTACATTTCAAGGGCATTTTGGAATTTGAAGATAACTGTTGTCAAAGATGAAACGATTTCCAAACTCCAGCCTCTCCCTTCCAGGGCTTTTAAGATCAGATGTATCAGAGGCCCTGTCCCAAACAATTACCATTAACATGTCTTGTACAGGTCATTGCCGTGTACTCTGTAGTGTGGGACACAGGAAGGCCTTTGGAAAGGCAGGGAGGATTCACTGATTCAGGCAGTGGACTGCTGGCCTGTTCCCAGATCAGTTTATGCTGTTTTGCCAACTACTATAGTCATTGTCATAGGATTTGGCAAGACAGCACAAACAGTGCTGGGAACAGGCTTATGGACTGCTGGACACAGGAGTCAATGTGGACTGGAGGTCTCTCACCTTTATTAGATTATAGCACTTGGATCTCATGAGGAACCCAAGTCATTGCTGCAGTAGATGTAGGCCCACAGACAAGGACTTGACAAATACATGTCTCTTCCAAACCCCAGCGTCTGCCATATCAGTGTATTTGTTTGCTTTCTGGCACCGGGCGAAATATGTACTCAGCTGAGGTTGTTCGATGTTTCCACGAGTGATATCCATCTGTAGCATGTGGGAGCTACCGTCTCTCAGACAGACAGAGAGTGAGTGTGAGGTTCGGGATGGGCCTTATGCATGCATGGCTGCCTGCCCTGGGGCCATACAGCAGGGGCCATCTTGGTGGCCTTCCGGGAGAAACTTCCATGGCAGCCCAGCCGCCCACCACTGGAGCTGTGACAGGGCTGGAACTACACACAGAATAACATGTAAAACTCACATATAATATACCACACTTACATTCAGAAGTGATTTATAGAATATCTGTGGATGGAACTCCCCACCTTCCCTCCCCTCTCCTGAATGGCAGCCCCACCCCACCCATCCATACCCCCTCCTCCTACACTACTTTTGACCAGAGCCCTATGGGCCCTGGTTGCATCCCAAATGGCACCCTATTCCTTTATAGTGCACTACTTGTGACCAGGGCCCATAGGGCTCTGGTCAAAAGTAGTGCACTATATAGGGAGTTTAGTGCCATTTGGGACACACACTTAACCTTCCTTTCATTGGCTTCCAGCACTATACATCTACCTCTGTATTTGTGACATGCAATATACAGACAGACCATGGTAATGCCTACAGTGTGACAGGAAGAAACATGGTGAAGAGATACTTGACCATGCCTTGTTGATAAAAGTCTCTAAAACCTGAAAAGAAGTGTGGTCTGAACTGGCAAGTGGAGGACCGGACAATACACTGTCCTCCAATACACCTTTGGAAAAGCATGGAACACACACACACAACCCAGTCACTCTTACTAGAATACATTTTTTATAATTGATGGCTGTTAAAAATAGATCCTGTAGTGGTTATCTTGAACTGTGCCCGAGGCAGAGGGCAGAGGCAATATTCAATGCTTACCGGTGTGGAACAAGGCTACATTTAAATTGAAAAAGCTGAAATGAAATGGGCTCCTTCATGTTTTCCTCATATGTTTTTGCTTTGTTGCAAAATTGCTGTGTATTTTTTCTCAATATGAGTTGACAGTTACTACTCACACAGTCTCCTTCGGAATATGGGCACCTACATGAGTGTGGTTTGCTTACTAAAGGTCTTTGCCATACTGAAGAGCTTATGTTCTAGAAGGTTCTACAAGGCTCATATATCTGATCTCATACGGTTCGAGAGAGCTCATCAGATCAGATCACATACGGTTCGAGGTTCTAGAGGGCTCATCAGATCACAAGTTTCTAGAAGGTTCCTGTCCCACAGCCAGAGAGATAGGGGTTGTAACATACTTGGAAAAATCCATTGAAGCATTAGTGTGTTTTATTCTCTACTGACTACACAGCACTAGATAGTCACCAAGCACCTTGTAGGGCTGCTTCTCATTCTAGCTGGTTGTCCTGGTTCTCAAACTAGTTGATTCTCCTGGTTAACATACTACCTGATTATCCTGGTTCTAATACTAGTTGATTCTCCTGGTTCTCATACTACCTGATTCCCCTGGTTCTAATACTAGTTGATTCCCCTGGTTCTAATACTAGTTGATTCTCCTGGTTCTCATACTACCTGATTATCCTGGTTCTCAAACTAGTTGATTCTCCTGGTTCTCAAACTAGTTGATTCTCCTGGTTCTCATACTACCTGATTCTCCTGGTTCTCAAACTAGTTGATTCTCCTGGTTCTCATACTACCTGATTCTCCTGGTTCTCATACTACCTGATTCTCCTGGTTCTCAAACTAGTTAATTCTCCTGGTTCTCATACTACCTGATTCTCCTGGTTCTAATTCTAGTTGATTTCCTGGTTCTCAAACTAGTTGATTCTCCTGGTTCTTATACTAGCTGTTTCTGGTTCTCTTACCAATTGATTTGGCTGGTTCTCATACTAGCTTGTTCTCCTGGTACTCATACCAATTTATTCTCCTGATTTTCATACTAGCTGGCTCTCCTGGTTCTAATCCTAGTTGCTTCTCCTGGTTCTCTTTCAAATAGATTTGACTGGTTCTCATACTAGCTGGTTCTCCTGGTTCTCATACTAGATGATTCTCCTGGTTCTCATACTACCTGATTCTCCTGGTTCTAATACTAGTTGATTCTCCTGGTTCTAATACTAGTTGATTCTCCTGGTTCTCATACTACCTGATTCCCCTGGTTCTAATACTAGTTGATTCTCCTGGTTCTCATACTAACTGATTCTCCTGGTTTTAATACTAGTTGATTCTCCTGGTTCTCATACAACCTGATTCTCCTGGTTCTAATACTAGTTGATTCTCCTGGTTCTCATACTACCTGATTCTCCTGGTTCTAATACTAGTTGATTTCCTGGTTCTCAAACTAGGTGATTCTCCTGGTTCTCATACTACCTGATTCTCCTGGTTCTCAAACTAGTTGATTCTCCTGATTCTCATACTACCTGATTCTCCTGGTTCTCATACTACCTGATTCTCCTGGTTCTCAAACTAGTTGATTCTCCTGGTTCTCATACTACCTGATTCTCCTGGTTCTCATACTACCTGATTCTCCTGGTTCTAATACTAGTTGATTTCCTGGTTCTCAAACTAGTTGATTCTCCTGGTTCTTATACTAGCTGTTTCTGGTTCTCTTACCAATTGATTTGGCTGGTTCTCATACTAGCTTGTTCTCCTGGTACTCATACCAATTTATTCTCCTGATTTTCATACTAGCTGGCTCTCCTGGTTCTAATCCTAGTTGCTTCTCCTGGTTCTCTTTCAAATTGATTCGACTGGTTCTCATACTAGCTGGTTCTCTTGGTTCTTATACCAATTGATTCTCCTGGTTTTCATACTAGTTGATTCTCCTGGTTCTCTTACCAATTGATTAAGCTGGTTCTCATACTAGCTGGTTCTCCTGGTTCTAATACTAGTTGATTTTCCTGGTTCTCATACTACCTGATTTTCCTGGTTCTCAAACTAGTTGATTCTCCTGGTTCTCAAACTAGTTGATTCTCCTGGTTCTCATACTACCTGATTCCCCTGGTTCTAATACTAGTTGATTCTCCTGGTTCTCATACTACCTGATTCTCCTGGTTTTAATACTAGTTGATTCTCCTGGTTCTCATACTACCTGATTCTCCTGGTTCTAATACTAGTTGATTCTCCTGGTTCTCATACTACCTGATTCTCCTGGTTCTAATACTAGTTGATTTCCTGGTTCTCAAACTAGTTGATTCTCCTGGTTCTCATACTACCTGATTCTCCTGGTTCTCAAACTAGTTGATTCTCCTGATTCTCATACTACCTGATTCTCCTGGTTCTCATACTACCTGATTCTCCTGGTTCTCAAACTAGTTGATTCTCCTGGTTCTCATACTACCTGATTCTCCTGGTTCTCATACTACCTGATTCTCCTGGTTCTAATACTAGTTGATTTCCTGGTTCTCAAACTAGTTGATTCTCCTGGTTCTTATACTAGCTGTTTCTGGTTCTCTTACCAATTGATTTGGCTGGTTCTCATACTAGCTTGTTCTCCTGGTACTCATACCAATTTATTCTCCTGATTTTCATACTAGCTGGCTCTCCTGGTTCTAATCCTAGTTGCTTCTCCTGGTTCTCTTTCAAATTGATTCGACTGGTTCTCATACTAGCTGGTTCTCTTGGTTCTTATACCAATTGATTCTCCTGGTTTTCATACTAGTTGATTCTCCTGGTTCTCTTACCAATTGATTAAGCTGGTTCTCATACTAGCTGGTTCTCCTGGTTCTAATACTAGTTGATTCTCCTGGTTCTCATACTACCTGATTTTCCTGGTTCTCAAACTAGTTGATTCTCCTGGTTCTCAAACTAGTTGATTCTCCTGGTTCTCATACTACCTGATTCTCCTGGTTCTCAAACTAGTTGATTCTCCTGATTCTCATACTACCTGATTCTCCTGGTTCTCATACTACCTGATTCTCCTGGTTCTCAAACTAGTTGATTCTCCTGGTTCTCATACTACCTGATTCTCCTGGTTCTAACACTAGTTAATTTCCTGGTTCTAATACTAGTTGATTTCCTGGTTCTCAAACTAGTTGATTCTCCTGGTTATCATACTACCTGATTCTCCTGGTTCTCAAACTAGTTGATTCTCCTGGTTCTCATACTACCTGATTCTCCTGGTTCTCAAACTAGTTGATTCTCCTGGTTCTCATACTACCTGATTCTCCTGGTTCTCATACTACCTGATTCTCCTGGTTCTAATACTAGTTAATTTCCTGGTTCTAATACTAGTTGATTTCCTGGTTCTCATACTAGCAGGTTCTCTTGGTTCTTATACCAATTTATTCTCCTGATTTTCATACTAGCTGGCTCTCCTGGTTCTAATCCTAGTTGCTTCTCCTGGTTCTCATACTAGCTGATTCTCCTGGTTCTCTTTCAAATTGATTTGACTGGTTCTCATACTATCTGGTTCTCTTGGTTCTTATACCAATTGATTATCCTGGTTCTCAAACTAGTTGATTCTCCTGGTTCTCTTACGAATTGATTCAGCTGGTTCTCATACTATCTGATTCTTCTGGTTCTAATACTAGTTGATTCTCCTGATTCTCATACTACCTGATTCTCCTGGTTCTCATACTTGCTGAGCTGCCATTGGTGAGTGAATAAGAAGATGAGCCACATGACCTTGTGGAAGCTTCCCATTGGTTTGATGGACAGGCTTGCTGTGGAAGTAGACCGGATTGGCTAATACCTCAGGATTCGTAACCTGGTTACTGTACTGTACTGTATTTAGTACCTCTATTGAAATGCATGTTGTGAAAGAGGCTCGTGAGAGAGAATGTATGTGTGGGAAGCTGGCAGCTCATCCTTGAACCTGCTGCTTGTTTTGAACGGTCATCATCATCGTTTATCAATGATGATTAAAAGATTAATAATGGCCGTTCACCCGTATAGAAAGCTGTTCTCCCCCTCCTCTATCGGGACGTCAGTGGAGTGGGTGGGACATAGACAGAGGTTGGCTGTTTGTCCTGTTGTGTTGCCTGGCTGCAGTCTTGTCTGATATTGAGACCCACAGGGGTTAGTAGTAGGGGTAGGTGTTGTATGTGTGCAATGCAGCCCCTGTGAAATGAAGCCCCAGCACCTATGCCCCAGCCCTAGCCCTATACTCAAGCCCCAACCCCAACTCCAGTCTTATTCCCTAGCCCAAGCCACAGCCCCAGCCCTGTACCCCACCCCTATACTCCAGCCTCAGCCCCAGCGCTACATTCTAGCTTCAGCCCCATCCCTAAATCCTAGCTTCAGCCCTACCTCCAGCCTCAGCCCCAGCCCTACATTCTAGCTTCAGCCCCATCCCTAAATCCTAGCTTCAGCCCTACCTCCAGCCTCAGCCCCAGCGCTACATTCTAGCTTCAGCCCCATCCCTAAATCCTAGCTTCAGCCCTACCTCCAGCCTCAGCTCCAGCGCTACATTCTAGCTTCAGCCCCATCCCTAAATCCTAGCTTCAGCCCTACCTCCAGCCTCAGCTCCAGCGCTACATTCTAGCTTCAGCCCCATCCCTAAATCCTAGCTTCAGCCCTACCTCCAGCCTCAGCCCCAGCGCTACATTCTAGCTTCAGCCCCATCCCTAAATCCTAGCTTCAGCCCTACCTCCAGCCTCAGCTCCAGCTCCACCCTCTCTGCCGTAGCCCAACTCCATCCTCAGGCCCATCCCTATGTCCAGCCCTTCTCTCTCCCCAGCTACCCCTAGCCTCTCCCCCAGCCTCTCTCTTTCCATCCCCATCCCTGAGATGGTATTTTGGGCAGCAGGGATTATTAAACCATCCTCTGACTCACCACTGCTTTTTCATTACCTCCTCACTTTCTATGGAGCTAGACAGCTGCCCCGTGTTCCCTTTGATTTCAAATGCAGCTTGCTCAATGGAATGAAAAATGCATACTTAGCAGAACCAGAAAGAAATGTGTGTGTGTGTGTGTGTGTGTGTGTGTGTGTGTGAGACAGAAGGAGAAAGAGTGCGAGAGAGAGAGAATCCGACATAGATTCAGAGAGAATCAAAGAGTGAGAGAGAGAAGTTGGTGGGGAGGCAGGGGGTCTGCCTGCATGAAAATACATGTTCTACCATTGGAAGAAAACAATACTGGAGTTACAATGAAAATGTGCTGTTATGAATAGCTTGACAAGTCACAATATGCTCTGTACAGAGCCTGGTGTATGGAGATCAACAATGGTTGACAAGTATTCAACATGCAGTAGAATAGGAAGTTTGAACTTGGAAAATAGAACTCAAATGATTAACTCATTATAAAAGAGAAGAGTTGACCTTAGCACTGAACAAACAGAGGTTTGCTATGTGTACTGCATTGTACTGTACTGCATTGTACTGAATTGTACTGCACTGTACTGAATTGTACTGCACTGTACTGTACTGCACTGTACTGCATTCTACTGTACTGCACTGTACTGTACTACACTGTACTGTTCTTCACTGTACTGCACTGTACTGCACTGTACTGCATTGTACTGTACTGCACTGTACTGCACTGTACTGAATTGTACTGCACTGTACTGAATTGTCCTGCACTACACTGAACTGTACTGCACTGTACTGCAATGTACTGCATTCTACTGTACTGCACTGTACTGTACTACACGGTACTGTTCTGCACTGTACTGCATTGTACTGCACTGTACTGAATTGTCCTGCACTACACTGAACTGTACTGCACTGTACTGTACTGCACTGTACTGCATTGTACTGTACTGCACTGTACTGCATTGTAGTGTACTGCACTGAACTGTACTGTACTGCACTGTACTGCATTCTACTGTACTGCACTGTACTGCATTCTACTGTACTGCATTCTACTGTACTGCACTGCACTGTACTGCATTGTACTGTACTGCACTGCACTTTACTGAATTGTACTGCACTGTACTTTACTGCATTGTACTGCACTGCACTGTACTGCATTGTACTGTACTGCATTGTACTGAACTGCACTGTACTGCACTGCACTGCACTGTACTGCATTCTACTGCACTGCACTGTACTGCACTGTACTGTGCCGTACTGTACTGTACTTTACTGCACTGTACTGCATTCTACTGTACTGCACTGTACTGCACTGCATTGTACTGCACTGTACTGCACTGCACTGTACTGAATTGTACTGCACTGTACTGAATTGTCCTGCACTACACTGTACTGTACTGCACTGTACTGTATTTATTTATCTTCAATGCCTGTAGAGAGTAAACCTAAATGTGTTTACAGTATATTCAACTGCCATAGGCTGCTATTGGGTTTGGTTGCTGTTGGGTGTTGGCCTGTTTTGGTTTGAATGATTAGTTGATTCACATGTGGTGAAGTCTGGTCACAGATGAGCAGCAAACACATGTATTTATTCGACTTGCCAAAGGTGTGTTGGGTGTGCCTCTGGTGTTGATTACTTTCAGTCAGCCATGAGACTGCTGTGCTTTGCTGTGTGTGTGACTGTGTGTGTGACTGTGTGTGTGACTGTGTGCTGCTCCTAGAAAACCCCAGTGAACAGACAGACAGTTTGGCAGACAAATAGATGTTTGTTTTATCAATTCCAGAAGTGTTTTGTGTCTAGATGCTGTTTTTGAAATTTGAACGATGTACAGACAGTTAGTTAGATAATTACAATGACATTTTCTCTTCAGGGAGAAGCAGTAGCATAGACTAGAGTACCATCTTTATGCTTTTCTCTGTTGGGCTTGGCCTACGTAGCTTGGCAGTGGCACTAGCTGCTTACTGTAACAGAAGACATAGTTGGCAGCGTGACGTCTGTTTAGCTTTCAAGTCAGGAGTATGATATAAACATGGCATAAACACACAGGCCTGCAGCAGCCCTGCTACCATGGTCAATTAGAGGTGTGTGTGTGTGTGTGTTTGTATGGAGTGTGTTTGTATGGTGTGTGTGTGTGTGTGTGGAGTGTGTTTGTATTGTGTGTGGAGTGTGTTTGTATTGTGTGTGGAGTGTGTTTGTATGGTGTGTGTGTGTGTTTGAATGGTGTTTGTATGGTGTGTGTGTGTGTATGTGTGTGTGTGTGTGTGTGTGTGTGTGTGTGTGTGTGTGTGTGTGTGTGTTTGAATGGTGTGTGTGTGTTTGTATGGTGTGTGTGTGTGTGTGTGTGTTGTGCAGGCCGTGATGAATGTGGTGTTATGGGACATCCTGCCTGCTCTGTTCCATCCAGAATGTTCTGAATGTTGACAGCTGTCCCTGTGTGTGTGAGAGGTCTGTATAGGTTTACAATTACAATGTTATTGAATGTCACATTAGATCCATCCATGCCATCCTGTTGAGAGACAGTCTCAGGTCTCCCTCTGGTTTGCAAATGTTAACACTGAATGGACTTGTCCCAAATTGCACCCTATTCCCTATATAGTGCACTGCTTTCCCTATGTAGTGCATTGTGGTGTCATTTGGGATACAACCCAGATGTTGTTGAGGGAGAGACAGACAGTGCAGGCCAGGGGTTTACTGGGGGCTGGGCGTGGGAGATATGCTGGGCTGGTTGGCACAATACTCCCTTTTAAAGACCAGCTCATTCAGTAAGAGTACTGCTGTTTCCTCCCTCTGTGTGTCCTCACTCACCCAGCTTAACAGGCCCACAGAGGAGTTACTGGAAATCAGTGTCCCATGCAGAGTCCCATGCAGAGTCCCATACTCCTGCACCTGTCCACCACCCTCCCTCACTCCACTACCACAGAAGGGCACAGCTAAAACAGGTCATTGGAAGAGGCTACGTCATTATGGTGGCGCAGCTTCAGAAAAACTCTTTGATCCATTTGGTGATGCGCACTAATAATGGTAGATAGATAGAGATTATCTCTGACTCTCTGTCTCTGTCTGTCTCTCTGTCTCTCTGTCTGTCTCTGTCTCTTTCTCTGTCTGTCTCTCTGTCTCTTTGTCTGTCTCTGTCTGTCTCTCTGTCTATCTCTCTGTCTGTCTGTCTCTTTTTCTCTTTCTCTGTCTCTCTCTGTCTCTCTCTCTCTCTGTCTATCTCTGTCTCTCTCTCTCTCTCTCTCTCTCTCTCTCTCTCTCTCTCTGTCTCTCTCTCTGTCTCTCTCTCTCTTTCTGTCTCTCTCTCTCTCTCTGTCTCTCTCTTTCTGTCTGTCTCTCTCTCTCTCTCTCTCTCTCTCTCTCTCTCTCTCTATCTCTCTGTCTCTCTCGTATTTGATGCCCTGAAATCCCTTTGGGGAGGGAGAAAACATACATAGGATAAGTCCCAAATGGCACCCTGTTCCCTATATAGAACACAACTTTTGGGCCCTGGTCAAAAGTAGTGCACTACATACGGGATACGGGTGCCGTTTGGGACACAGACATAATTTGTTCAGTTTCAGGAGGATCATTGTGGTCAGAGCGCAACTCTGTTGAATGGGATTATAGGTCAGTCTGATCTACAGGGTATGCTGCCTGCCTGACTGGGTTTCATTGGGTGATAACCGACTGGCAGCCAGTAATCAGCTGAGGAGAGGAGCTAACATCCAGTACTGTAATCCTCTCCTGGAGAGGACGCCATTGCTCGACCTCCAGGCAAATACACATACGCGCGCACACACCAGGGTATTATACCAGGACTCTCCGGCCTCCACCCCTCCACAGTTCTCATCCCAGCAGCCTTTTCAGCAGGTCGTGCTGTAAGTGGTGCCCATCGCCCCTGTCCGGCAGTGTGGCCAGGACGGTAGCAGTGGGAAGAGAGAGAGGACACAGCTGGCAGACTGGACAGGGAGGATGAAAGGGAGCTGTCTCTAAACTAAAGCCACTAATTCTGGATGGATGTCATTTTGGATCATTTGCATGACAGCGTTTTGAGGGGCCACAAGTCTCCGTTTTTTTTGCCGCAAAATTTTACGTCTTGGAGTTTTGGATTGTACTGTAATTAGGCCACTAAGGATTGTCTGGGTGAGTGTTAGCCTTGTAGTAACACCACTAAGGATTGTCTGGGTGAGTGTTAGCCTTGTAGTAACACCACTAAGGATTGTCTGGGTGAGTGTTAGCCTTGTAGTAACACCACTAAGGATTGTCTGGGTGAGTGTTAGCCTTGTAGTAACACCACTAAGGATTGTCTGGGTGAGTGTTAGCCTTGTAGTAACACCACTAAGGATTGTCTGGGTGAGTGTTAGAAGGTAGTAACACCACTAAGGAATGTCTGGGTGAGTGTTAGAAGGTAGTAACACCACTAAGGAATGTCTGGGTGAGTGTTAGAAGGTAGTAACACCACTAAGGATTGTCTAGGTGAGTGTTAGCCTTGTAGTAACACCACTAAGGATTGTCTGGGTGAGTGTTAGAAGGTAGTAACACCACTAAGGAATGTCTGGGTGAGTGTTAGAAGGTAGTAACACCACTAAGGATTGTCTGGGTGAGTGTTAGAAGGTAGTAACACCACTAAGGATTGTCTGGGTGAGTGTTAGAAGGTAGTAACACCACTAAGGATTGGCTGGCTGGGTGTTAGCCTTGTAGTAACACCACTAAGGATTGTCTGGGTGAGTGTTAGCCTTGTAGTAACACCACTAAGGATTGTCTGGGTGAGTGTTAGAAGGTAGTAACACCACTAAGGAATGTCTGGGTGAGTGTTAGAAGGTAGTAACACCACTAAGGATTGGCTGGCTGGGTGTTAGCCGTGTAGTAACACCACATAGGATTGTCTGGGTGAGTGTTAGAAGGTAGTAACATTACTAAGGATTGTCTGGGTGAGTGTTAGAAGGCAGTAACACCACTAAGGATTGTCTGGGTGAGTGTTAGAAGGTAGTAACACCACTAAGGATTGTCTGGGTGAGTGTTAGAAGGTAGTAACACCACTAAGGATTGTCTGGGTGAGTGTTAGCCTTGTAGTAACACCACTAAGGATTGTCTGGGTGAGTGTTAGCCTTGTAGTAACACCACTAAGGATTGGCTGGCTGGGTGTTAGCCGTGTAGTAACACCACTCAGGATTGTCTGGATGGGTGTTAGCCGTGTAGTAACACCACTAATGATTGTCTGGCTGGGTGTTAGCCGTGTAGTAACACCACTAAGGATTGGCTGGCTGGGTGTTAGAAGGTAGTAACACCACTAAGGATTGGCTGGCTGGGTGTTAGCCGTGTAGTAACACCACTAAGGATTGTCTGGGTGGGTGTTAGAAGGTAGTAACACCACTAAGGATTGGCTGGCTGGGTGTTAACCGTGTAGTAACACCACTCAGGATTGTCTGGATGGGTGTTAGCCGTGTAGTAACACCACTAATGATTGTCTGGCTGGGTGTTAGCCGTGTAGTAACACCACTAAGGATTGGCTGGCTGGGTGTTAGAAGGTAGTAACACCACTAAGGATTGGCTGGCTGGGTGTTAGCCGTGTAGTAACACCACTAAGGATTGTCTGGGTGGGTGTTAGAAGGTAGTAACACCACATAGGATTGTCTGGGTGAGTGTTAGAAGGTAGTAACATTACTAAGGATTGTCTGGGTGAGTGTTAGAAGGTAGTAACACCACATAGGATTGTCTGGGTGAGTGTTAGAAGGTAGTAACATTACTAAGGATTGTCTGGGTGAGTGTTAGAAGGCAGTAACACCACTAAGGATTGTCTGGGTGAGTGTTAGAAGGTAGTAACACCACTAACGATTGTCTGGGTGAGTGTTAGAAGGTAGTAACACCACTAAGGATTGGCTGGCTGGGTGTTAGCCTTGTAGTAACACCACTAACGATTGTCTGGGTGAGTGTTAGCCTTGTAGTAACACCACTAAGGATTGTCTGGGTGAGTGTTAGAAGGTAGTAACACCACTAAGGAATGTCTGGGTGAGTGTTAGAAGGTAGTAACATTACTAAGGATTGTCTGGGTGAGTGTTAGAAGGTAGTAACACCACATAGGATTGTCTGGGTGAGTGTTAGAAGGTAGTAACACCACTAAGGATTGTCTGGGTGAGTGTTAGAAGGTAGTAACACCACTAAGGAATGTCTGGGTGAGTGTTAGAAGGTAGTAACACCAATAAGGATTGGCTGGCTGGGTGTTAGCCGTGTAGTAACACCACTAAGGATTGTCTGGGTGAGTGTTAGAAGGTAGTAACATTACTAAGGATTGTCCTGGGTGAGTGTTAGAAGGTAGTAACACCACATAGGATTGTCTGGGTGAGTGTTAGAAGGTAGTAACATTACTAAGGATTGTCTGGGTGAGTGTTAGAAGGCAGTAACACCACTAAGGATTGTCTGGGTGAGTGTTAGAAGGTAGTAACACCACTAAGGATTGTCTGGGTGAGTGTTAGAAGGTAGTAACACCACTAAGGATTGTCTGGGTGAGTGTTAGCCTTGTAGTAACACCACTAAGGAATGTCTGGGTGAGTGTTAGACTTGTAGTAACACCACTAAGGAATGTCTGGGTGAGTGTTAGACTTGTAGTAACACCACTAAGGATTGCCTGGGTGAGTGTTAGAAGGTAGTAACACCACTAAGGATTGTCTGGGTGAGTGTTAGAAGGTAGTAACACCACTAAGGATTGTCTGGGTGAGTGTTAGAAGGTAGTAACACCACTAAGGATTGTCTGGGTGAGTGTTAGAAGGTAGTAACGCCACTAAGGATTGTCTGGGTGAGTGTTAGCCTTGTAGTAACACCACTAAGGATTGCCTGGGTGAGTGTTAGAAGGTAGTAACACCACTAAGGATTGTCTGGGTGAGTGTTAGAAGGTAGTAACACCACTAAGGATTGTCTGGGTGAGTGTTAGAAGGTAGTAACACCACTAAGGATTGTCTGGGTGAGTGTTAGAAGGTAGTAACACCACTAAGGATTGTCTGGGTGAGTGTTAGAAGGTAGTAACACCACTAAGGAATGTCTGGGTGAGTGTTAGAAGGTAGTTACACCACTAAGGATTGTCTGGGTGAGTGTTAGAAGGTAGTAACACCACTAAGGATTGTCTGGGTGAGTGTTAGAAGGTAGTAACACCACTAAGGATTGTCTGGGTGAGTGTTAGAAGGTAGTTACACCACTAAGGATTGTCTGGGTGAGTGTTAGAAGGTAGTAACACCACTAATTTACATTACATTACATTTAAGTCATTTAGCAGACGCTCTTATCCAGAGCGACTTACAAATTGGTGCGTTCACCTTATGACATCCAGTGGAGCAGCCACTTTACAATAGTGCATCTAAATATTTTAAGGGGGGGGGTGAGAAGGATTACTTTATCCTATCCTAGGTATTCCTTAAAGAGGTGGGGTTTCAGGTGTCTCCGGAAGGTGGTGATTGACTCCGCTGTCCTGGCGTCGTGAGGGAGTTTGTTCCACCATTGGGGGGCCAGAGCAGCGAACAGTTTTGACTGGGCTGAGCGGGAACTGTACTTCCTCAGTGGTAGGGAGGCGAGCAGGCCAGAGGTGGATGAACGCAGTGCCCTTGTTTGGGTGTAGGGCCTGATCAGAGCCTGGAGGTACTGAGGTGCCGTTCCCCTCACAGCTCCGTAGGCAAGCACCATGGTCTTGTAGCGGATGCGAGCTTCAACTGGAAGCCAGTGGAGAGAGCGGAGGAGCGGGGTGACGTGAGAGAACTTGGGAAGGTTGAACACCAGACGGGCTGCGGCGTTCTGGATGAGTTGTAGGGTTTAATGGCACAGGCAGGGAGCCCAGCCAACAGCGAGTTGCAGTAATCCAGACGGGAGATGACAAGTGCCTGGATTAGGACCTGCGCCGCTTCCTGTGTGAGGCAGGGTCGTACTCTGCGGATGTTGTAGAGCATGAACCTACAGGAACGGGCCACCGCCTTGATGTTAGTTGAGAACGACAGGGTGTTGTCCAGGATCACGCCAAGGTTCTTAGCGCTCTGGGAGGAGGACACAGTGGAGTTGTCAACCGTGATGGCGAGATCATGGAACGGGCAGTCCTTCCCCGGGAGGAAGAGCAGCTCCGTCTTGCCGAGGTTCAGCTTGAGGTGGTGATCCGTCATCCACACTGATATGTCTGCCAGACATGCAGAGATGCGATTCGCCACCTGGTCATCAGAAGGGGGAAAGGAGAAGATTAATTGTGTGTCGTCTGCATAGCAATGATAGGAGAGACCATGTGAGGTTATGACAGAGCCAAGTGACTTGGTGTATAGCGAGAATAGGAGAGGGCCTAGAACAGAGCCCTGGGGGACACCAGTGGTGAGAGCACGTGGTGAGGAGACGGATTCTCGCCACGCCACCTGGTAGGAGCGACCTGTCAGGTAGGACGCAATCCAAGCGTGGGCCGCGCCGGAGATGCCCAACTCGGAGAGGGTGGAGAGGAGGATCTGATGGTTCACAGTATCGAAGGCAGCCGATAGGTCTAGAAGGATGAGAGCAGAGGAGAGAGAGTTAGCTTTAGCAGTGCGGAGTGCCTCCGTGAAACAGAGAAGAGCAGTCTCAGTTGAATGACTAGTCTTGAAACCTGACTGATTTGGATCAAGAAGGTCATTCTGAGAGAGATAGCGGGAGAGCTGGCCAAGGACGGCACGTTCAAGAGTTTTGGAGAGAAAAGAAAGAAGGGATACTGGTCTGTAGTTGTTGACATCGGAGGGATCGAGTGTAGGTTTTTTCAGAAGGGGTGCAACTCTCGCTCTCTTGAAGACGGAAGGGACGTAGCCAGCGGTCAGGGATGAGTTGATGAGCGAGGTGAGGTAAGGGAGAAGGTCTCCGGAAATGGTCTGGAGAAGAGAGGAGGGGATAGGGTCAAGCGGGCAGGTTGTTGGGCGGCCGGCCGTCACAAGACGCAAGATTTCATCTGGAGAGAGAGGGGAGAAAGAGGTCAGAGCACAGGGTAGGGCAGTGTGAGCAGAACCAGCGGTGTCGTTTGACTTAGCAAACGAGGATCGGATGTCGTCGACCTTCTTTTCAAAATGGTTGACGAAGTCATCTGCAGAGAGGGAGGAGGGGGAGGGGGAGGAGGATTCAGGAGGGAGGAGAAGGTGGCAAAGAGCTTCCTAGGGTTAGAGGCAGATGCTTGGAATTTAGAGTGGTAGAAAGTGGCTTTAGCAGCAGCGACAGAAGAGGAAAATGTAGAGAGGAGGGAGTGAAAGCATGCCAGGTCCGCAGGGAGGCGAGTTTTCCTCCATTTCCGCTCGGCTGCCCGGAGCCCTGTTCTGTGAGCTCGCAATGAGTCGTCGAGCCACGGAGCGGGAGGGGAGGACCGAGCCGGCCTGGAGGATAGGGGACATAGAGAGTCAAAGGATGCAGAAAGGGAGGAGAGGAGGGTTGAGGAGGCAGAATCAGGAGATAGGTTGGAGAAGGTTTGAGCAGAGGGAAGAGATGATAGGATGGAAGAGGAGAGAGTAGCGGGGGAGAGAGAGCGAAGGTTGGGACGGCGCGATACCATCCGAGTAGGGGAGTGTGGGAAGTGTTGGATGAGAGCGAGAGGGAAAAGGATACAAGGTAGTGGTCGGAGACTTGGAGGGGAGTTGCAATGAGGTTAGTGGAAGAACAGCATCTAGTAAAGATGAGGTCGAGCGTATTGCCTGCCTTGTGAGTAGGGGGAAGGTGAGAGGGAGAGGTCAAAAGAGGAGAGGAGTGGAAAGAAGGAGGCAGAGAGGAATGAGTCAAAGGTAGACGTGGGGAGGTTAAAGTCGCCCAGAACTGTGAGAGGTGAGCCATCCTCAGGAAAGGAGCTTATCAAGGCATCAAGCTCATTGATGAACTCTCCGAGGGAACCTGGAGGGCGATAAATGATAAGGATGTTAAGCTTGAAAGGGCTGGTAACTGTGACAGCATGGAATTCAAAGGAGGCGATAGACAGATGGGTAAGGGGAGAAAGAGAGAATGACCACTTGGGAGAGATGAGGATCCCGGTGCCACCACCCCGCTGACCAGAAGCTCTCGGGGTGTGCGAGAACACGTGGGCGGACGAAGAGAGAGCAGTAGGAGTAGCAGTGTTATCTGTGGTGATCCATGTTTCCGTCAGTGCCAAGAAGTCGAGGGACTGGAGGGAGGCATAGGCTGAGATGAACTCTGCCTTGTTGGCCGCAGATCGGCAGTTCCAGAGGCTACCGGAGACCTGGAACTCCACGTGGGCCTTGCGCGCTGGGACCACCAGATTAGGTGGCGCGGCCACGCGGTGTGGAGCGTTTGTATGGTCTGTGCAGAGAGGAGAGAACAGGGATAGACAGACACATAGTTGACAGGCTACAGAAGAGGCTACGCTAATGCAAAGGAGATTGGAATGACAAGTGGACTACACGTCTCGAATGTTCAGAAAGTTGAGCTTACGTAGCAAGAATCTTATTGACTAAAATTATAAAAAATGATACAGTACTGCTGAAGTAGGCTAGCTGGCAGTGGCTGCGTTGTTGACTTTGTAGGCTAGCTGGCAGTGGCTGCGTTGTTGATTCGGGGGCTAGCTGGCTAGCTAGCAGTGTTGATTACGTTACGTTGCGTTAAAAGAACGACAATAGCTGGCTAGGTAACCTAGAAAATCGCTCTAGACTACACGATTATCTTTGATACAGAGACGGCTACGATCAAACAAATCAAACCGTTGTACTGTAATGAAATGAAATGAAAATGTGATACTACCTGTGGAGCGAGGCGGAATGCGACCGGGTTGTTAAGTTCTATTCGGTAGACGTTGGCTAGCTGTTGGCTAGCTAGCAGTGTCTCCTACGTTAAGGACGACAAATAGCTGGCTAGCTAACCTCGGTAAATTAAGATAATCACTCTAAAACTACACACTCTAAACTACACAATTATCTTGGATACGAAGACAGCAAAGACAACTATGTAGCTAGCTAACACTACACTAATCAAGTCGTTCAGTTGAGGGTAATAGTTACTACAGTGCTGCTATACGGTAGACGGTGGACGTTAGCTAGCTGGCTAGCTGCTGGGCAGATAGCAGTGTAGGCTACGTTAGGACGACGAAATACGATAATTACGCAATTATCTTTGATACAAAGACGGCTATGTAGGTAGCTAAGAAGAAATTACTAAGATTATACAAATCAAACCGTTGTACTATAATGAAATGTAATGAAATGTAATGAAAAGTTATACTACCTGCAGACCGAAGTGCGTATGCGACTGCTCGCTCCAGCCCTTACAGTAGTCTGATTGTCTGGGTGAGTGTTAGAAGGTAGTAACACCACTAAGGAATGTCTGGGTGAGTGTTAGCCTTGTAGTAACACCACTAAGGATTGTCTGGGTGAGTGTTAGCCTTCTAGTAACACCACTAAGGAATGTCTGGGTGAGTGTTAGACTTGTAGTAACACCACTAAGGAATGTCTGGGTGAGTGTTAGAAGGTAGTTACACCACCAAGGATAGTCTGGGTGAGTGTTAGCCTTCTAGTAACATTACTAAGGATTGTCTGGGTGAGTGTTAGACTTGTAGTAACATCACTAAGAAATGTCTGGGTGAGTGTTAGAAGGTAGTATCACCACTAAGGATAGTCTGGGTGAGTGTTAGCCTTCTAGTAACATTACTAAGGATTGTCTGGGTGAGTGTTAGACTTGTAGTAACATCACTAAGGAATGTCTGGGTGAGTGTTAGATGGTAGTAACATCACCAAGGAATGTCTGGGTGAGTGTTAGAAGGTAGTAACACCACTAAGGATTGTCTTGGTGAGTGTTAGCCTTCTAGTAACATTACTAAGGATTGTCTGGGTGAGTGTTAGCCTTCTAGTAACACCACTAAGGATTGTCTGGGTGAGTGTTAGCCTTCTAGTAACACCACTAAGGATTGTCTGGGTGAGTGTTAGAAGGTAGTAACAACACTAAGGAATGTCTGGGTGAGTGTTAGAAGGTAGTAACATCACTAAGGAATGTCTGGGTGAGTGTTAGAAGGTAGTAACACCACTAAGGATTGTCTGGGTGAGTGTTAGAAGGTAGTAACACCACTAAGGATTGTCTGGGTGGGTGTTAGAAGGTAGTAACACCACTCAGGATTGTCTGGGTGAGTGTTAGCCTTCTAGTAACACCACTAAGGATTGTCTGGGTGAGTGTTGGACTTGTAGTAACACCACTAAGGATTGTCTGGATGGGTGTTAGCCGTGTAGTAACACCACTAAGGATTGTCTGGCTGGGTGTTAGCCGTGTAGTAACACCACTAAGGATTGTCTGGGTGGGTGTTAGAAGGTAGTAACACCACTAAGGATTGGCTGGCTGGGTGTTAGCCGTGTAGTAACACCACTAAGGATTGTCTGGGTGGGTGTTAGAAGGTAGTAACACCACTCAGGATTGTCTGGATGGGTGTTAGCCGTGTAGTAACACCACTAAGGATTGTCTGGGTGGGTGTTAGAAGGTAGTAACACCACTAAGGATTGGCTGGCTGGGTGTTAGCCGTGTAGTAACACCACTCAGGATTGTCTGGATGGGTGTTAACCGTGTAGTAACACCACTAATGATTGTCTGGCTGGGTGTTAGCCGTGTAGTAACACCACTAAGGATTGGCTGGCTGGGTGTTAGCCGTGTAGTAACACCACTAATGATTGTCTGGCTGGGTGTTAGCCGTGTAGTAACACCACTAAGGATTGGCTGGCTGTGTGTTAGCCGTGTAGTAACACCACTAAGGATTGTCTGGGTGGGTGTTAGAAGGTAGTAACACCACTAAGGATTGGCTGGCTGGGTGTTAGAAGGTAGTAACACCACTAAGGATTGGCTGGCTGGGTGTTAGCCGTGTAGTAACACCACTAAGGATTGTCTGGGTGGGTGTTAGAAGGTAGTAACACCACTAAGGATTGGCTGGCTGGGTGTTAGCCGTGTAGTAACACCACTAATGATTGCCTGGCTGGGTGTTAGCCGTGTAGTAACACCACTAAGGATTGGCTGGCTGGGTGTTAGCCGTGTAGTAACACCACTAAGGAATGTCTGGGTGAGTGTTAGCCTTGTAGTAACACCACTAAGGATTGTCTGGGTGAGTGTTAGCCTTCTAGTAACACCACTAAGGATTGTCTGGGTGAGTGTTGGACTTGTAGTAACATCACTAATGATTGTCTGGGTGAGTGTTAGAAGGCAGTAACACCACTAAGGATTGTCTGGATGGGTGTTAGCCGTGTAGTAACACCACTAAGGATTGTCTGGCTGGGTGTTAGCCGTGTCGTAACACCACTAAGGATTGTCTGGGTGGGTGTTAGAAGGTAGTAACACCACTAAGGATTGGCTGGCTGGGTGTTAGCCGTGTAGTAACACCACTCAAGATTGTCTGGATGGGTGTTAGCCGTGTAGTAACACCAATAATGATTGTCTGGCTGGGTGTTAGCCGTGTAGTAACACCACTAAGGATTGGCTGGCTGGGTGTTAGCCGTGTAGTAACACCACTAAGGATTGTCTGGGTGGGTGTTAGAAGGTAGTAACACCACTAAGGATTGGCTGGCTGGGTGTTAGAAGGTAGTAACACCACTAAGGATTGGCTGGCTGGGTGTTAGCCGTGTAGTAACACCACTAAGGATTGTCTGGGTGGGTGTTAGAAGGTAGTAACACCACTCAGGATTGTCTGTGTGAGTGTTAGCCTTCTAGTAACACCACTAAGGATTGTCTGGGTGAGTGTTGGACTTGTAGTAACACCACTAAGGATTGTCTGGGTGGGTGTTAGAAGGTAGTAACACCACTCAGGATTGTCTGTGTGAGTGTTAGCCTTCTAGTAACACCACTAAGGATTGTCTGGGTGAGTGTTGGACTTGTAGTAACACCACTAAGGATTGGCTGGCTGGGTGTTAGCCGTGTAGTAACACCACTCAGGATTGTCTGGATGGGTGTTAGCCGTGTAGTAACACCACTAAGGATTGTCTGGGTGGGTGTTAGAAGGTAGTAACACCACTAAGGATTGGCTGGCTGGGTGTTAGCCGTGTAGTAACACCACTCAGGATTGTCTGGATGGGTGTTAGCCGTGTAGTAACACCACTAAGGATTGTCTGGATGGGTGTTAGCCGTATAGTAACACCACTAAGGATTGTCTGGCTGGGTGTTAGCCGTGTAGTAACACCACTCAGGATTGTCTGGATGGGTGTTAGCCGTATAGTAACACCACTAAGGATTGTCTGGCTGGGTGTTAGCCGTGTCGTAACACCACTAAGGATTGTCTGGCTGGGTGTTAGCCGTGTCGTAACACCACTAAGGATTGTCTGGCTGGGTGTTAGCCATGTAGTAACACCACTAAGGATTGTCTGGCTGGGTGTTAGCCATGTAGTAACACCACTAAGGATTGTCTGGCTGGGTGTTAGCCGTGTCGTAACACCACTAAGGATTGTCTGGCTGGGTGTTAGCCGTGTAGTAACACCAGTAAGGATTGTCTGGCTGGGTGTTAGCCGTGTAGTAACACCAGTAAGGATTGTCTGGCTGGGTGTCAGCCAAGGGGGCTTCCAGACAGGTGGCAGGCGGGCGGCTCACTCAGTCTTGGACCTAGGCGCTGTGACGTTGCATGGGCTCTAAATTGACTCTCTGAGTAGTTTCTCCTTTCTATCTCTTCCCAGAGTGGTCGTCTGTCTCTGATTCCTCTTTGTTGAGACATGAACACTCAGCCTTTCTTTTCACTTATCTCATTTCAATAAAGACTGTTCCCTCCCTCTGACCATATATGGGCGTCATTAGGCGGACCAAATTTACTGTAAGATGGAGAGCTGTAGCTACGCAGCGCTAGTTATTTGTTTTCATTGACTTATCTCCATTATCCGTGAAGCAGAGGTGGCACCATCCCCATGGGGGGGCAGGCTCGCGTTTTAACCGTGATTGCTATTCACTCTCTTATTTAACATGTTTCAGCTCTACCACCGCCTGATCCTGCTGCTGGTGCTGGTGGTGGTGCATCACACAGCCGGAACCGGATTGCCAAGACCACGCATAGCCCCTCTCCATCTAGCTCAGTCTCACTATAGTAGGGAAATAACAGTTCCTGAGGAGGACAGAGGGTTGAAAACAAACAGCAAAGCGGTCGGTCTGAAGCGGAATTGTTTTTGGAGCTGAAAAGTAAGAGTGAGAGACCAAGGCCATGTGTTTGCGTGGAGCAGCGAGGAGGCACTTTGAGATGAACTGCGTCCCTGGATCTGACAGTAGAATACAGTAAGGTTTTTATCATCTATTGTTGCATATCAGTCCTCAATGCTGTCAGCCTCAACTCGGACTGTTGGACATCTTGTCTTATTATCTTGCCTACCCAAACTTTACTGTGGATATTTTATTTTCACATAGTCCTTTCTAAACACTATGATGGATGTGTAACCAGTACGGCTGGTAGTTGCCAGGGACGTCACGATACGATATTATCATGATACTTAGGTGCCGATACAATATGTATTGCTATTCTCACTATTCTATATGTATTGCGATTCGATACTGTGATTTTGTTGCGATTTGATGTTCCAAATATATTGCTCAATATACAAGAGGGAGACATAATAAAAACGAGTTTTGATATGTCATGGAAATAAAAGTGCTGAAAACATGTTGGCTTACTATTAAAAAAGAAGATGGAGAAAAAGCTAGTACAAGATAATACAGACAACTAGCGCTAGGTAACACTACCTAGCAACAAAAAATATTTATATTTATTTTTGTACAAATCGATACTTTTAATTTTGTCCAAAATAATACTGCCATATGTTTTTTCCCCATCACGAGTAACCGGGCCAGCCCAGTTCAGCGCCTCTTGGCTGGCCTCAGCAGAGAGAAAAGAGTATTGGTGAGATGTTCTCTAGTACAGTTGACATTATTATTATCCCTGCACTAATAGCAGTATGAACATAGAATTATGTCTGCTCTGACATAACGTAGGGGGTTTAAACCTCCAAACCCCTCATAGTTATTGAGGAAGGGAATTGTGTGTGTGTGTGCGTGTCTCTTTGTGTGCATGCCGGTGTTGGTGCGTGTTGGTGTTTGTGCGTATGTGTCTGTGTGCCTATGTATGTATGTGATTGTGTGTGTGAAACCAGCAGTAACCATGAAGGGTACATCAGTCACTGAAAGCTTTCTCATTGACTTTCCCTTATTGCTCTTTCCTGTTGTGGCATTCCTTTGGTTTTTAATGGAATATCAGCATAGCCCCGAGAAACAGTGAAAACGGTATGCCTTCTCAAATTCTAATTGAAGGATACCTTATGAATCTTTGGTGAAACTAAACTATAGCGCCTTTGTTATGCTATTTCCTTGTTGCAAAGATCAATGCTTTATTGCTATTGTCCACTTCAGGGCAGATCAGGATAGTTTGTAGCATTGTGAACATGTGAAAAGACATTACAAAAACAAACACAGGACAGAGATGGTAACATACAATATGTTGTTCATGTAAACAGAGCAGCATGTACAGCACTCCCATCTTTGACGTTGTACTCCCATCTTTGACGTTGTACTCCCATCTTTGACGTTGTACTCCCAGCTTTGACGTTTAAAACAGTTCTACAGTTCTACACAGAATCGTATGAGTGGTTTCTGGGTTGATCAGGTCGGGAGAACGATGAGAGATGGGAGCTTATAGCTCTGCGAACAGCACACTCACACACATCTCCTCTCTCCTCTCCTCTCCTCTCACTGTAAATCAGTCGGAGGCTGTGTTTTGCAGATGCTCCCAATAATGTATGTTTGATCATCTCGTTTTTATGACAACCTGCATCAAATGTTAATGATTTGTCACCACAGAGGGCATCCTTCTGGATCCCCAGAAAACACTTAATCATCACCACACACACACACACACACACACACACACACACACACACACACACACACACACACACACAACCTATATACCAGTCACATGTATCACCATGTTAAAGAGCACCACATTTAAATCAAATAAACTTTTATTGGTCACATACACATATATAGCAGATGTTATTGCGGGTGTACTGAAATGCTTGTGTTTCTTGCTCTAACAGTGCAGCAATATCTAACAATTCACAACAATACACACACATCTAAAAGTAAAAGAATGGAATTAAGAAATATATAAATATTAGATTGAGCAATGTCGGAGTAAAATACAGTAGAATAGAATACTGTATATATATATTATATATATATAAGTCGGAAGTTTACATACTGTACACCTTAGCCAAATACATTTAACATTTCACAATTCCTGACATTTAATCCTAGTAAAAATTCCCTGTCTTAGGTCAGTTAGGATCACCACTTTATGTTAAGAATGTGAAATGTCAGGATAATAGTAGAGAGAATGATTTATTTCAGCTTTTATTTCTTTCATCACATTCCCAGTGGGTCAGACATTTACATACACTCAATTAGTATTTGGTAGCATTGTTTAACTTGGGTCAAACATTTCAGGTAGCCTTCCACAAGCTTCCCACAATAAGTTGGGTTAATTTTGGCCCATTCCTCCTGACAGAGCTGGTGTAACTGAGTCAGGTTTGTGGGCCTCCTCCCTCGCACACACTTTTTCAGTTCTGCCCACAAATTTTCTATAGGATTGTGGTCAGGGCTTTGTGATGGCCACTCCAATACCTTGACTTTCTTGTCCTTAAGCCATTTTGCCACAACTTTGGAAGTATGCTTGGGGTCATTGTCCATTTGAAAGACACATTTGCGACCAAGCTTTAACTTCCTGACTTATGTCTTGAGATGTTACTTCAATATATCCAGATAATTTTCTTCCCTCTTGATGCAATATATCTTGTGAAGTGCACCAGTCCCTCCTACAGCAAAGCACCCCCAGAACATGATACTGCCACCCCCGTGCTTCACGGTTGGGATGGTGATCTTCGGCTTGCAAGCCTCCCCCTTTTTCCTCCAAACATAACGATGGTCATTATGGCCAAACAGTTCTATTTTTGTTTCATCAGACCAGAGGACATTTCTCCAAAAAGTACGATCTTTGTCCCCATGTGCAGTTGCAAACCGTAGTCTGGCTTTTTTATGGCGGTTTTGGAGCAGTGGCTTCTTCCTTGCTGAGCGGCCTTTCAGTTTATGTCGATATAGGACTTGTTTTACTGTGGATATAGATACTTTTGTACCTGTTTCCTCCAGCATCTTCAGAAGGTCCTTTGCTGTTGTTCTGGGATTGATTTACACTTTTCGCACCAATGTACATTCATCTCTAGGAGACAGAACGCGTCTTCTTCCTGAGCGGTATGATGGCTGCGTGGTCCCCTGGTGTTTATACTTGCGTACTATTGTTTGAACAGATGAATGTGGTACCTTCAGGCGTTTGGAAATTGCTCCCAACGATGAACCAGACTTGTGGAGGTTTACCATTTTTTTCTAAGGTCTTGACTGAGGCACTGAGTTTGAAGGTAGGCCTTGAAATACATCTACAGGTACACCTCCAATTGACTCAAATGATTTTTAAAGGCACAGTCAACTTAGTGTATGTAAACTTCTGACCCACTGGAATTGTGATACAATGAATTATAAGTGAAATAATCTATCTGTAAACAATTGTTGGAAAAATTATTTGTGTCATGCACAAAGTAGATGTCCTGACCGACTTGCCAAAACTATAGTTTGTTAAAAATACATTTGTGGAGTGGTTTGAAAACTAGTTTTAATGACTACGACCTAAGTGTATGTAGACTTCAACTGTACACATGAGATGAGTAAAGCAGTATGTAAACATTATTAAAGTGGCAATGTTTATAGGGCAGCAGCTTCTAAGGTGCAGGGTTGCGTAACCGGGTGGTAGTCGGCTAGTGATGGCTATTTAACAGTCTGATGGCCTTGAGATAGAAACTGTTTTTCAGTCTCTCGGTCCCAGCGTTGATGCACCTGTACTGACATCGCCTTCTGGATGACATTTCACTGGCATTTTCAACCTGTCCCTGGCCGAGTCTGTAATACCTACATGTTTCAAGCAGACCACCATAGTCCCTGTGCCCAAGAACACCAAGGTACCCTGCCTAAATGACTACCGAACCTTAGCACTCACATCTGTAGCCATGAAGTGCTTTGAAAGGCTGGTCATGGCTCAAATCAACACCATCATCGCAGAAGCCCTAGACCCACCCCAAATTTCATACCACCCCAACAGATCCACAGATGACGCAATCTCTATTGCACTCAACACTGCCCTTTCCCACCTGGACGAAAGGAACACCTACGTGAGAATGCACAACTATATTGAATATAGCGTAGCGTTTAACACCATATTGCCCTCAAATCTCATCAATAAGCTAAGTACCCTGGGACTAAACACCTCACTCTGTAACTGGATCCTGGACTTCCTGACAGGCAGTCTCCAGGTGGTAAGGGTAGGCAACAACACATCTGCTGATCCTCAACACAGGGTCTCCTCAGTGGTGCGTGCTTAGTCCCATCCTATACTCCCTGTTCACCTACGACTGCATGGCCAAGCACAACCCCAACACCATCATTAAGTTTGCAGACGTCACAACGGTGGTAGGCCTGATCACAGCGATGTGACAGCCTTTACGGAGGAGACCTAGAATTGTGGTGCCAGGACAACAACCCCTCCCTCAACATGATCAAGACAAGGGAGATGATCGTGGACTACAGGAAAAGGACGGCCGAGCACGCCCCCATTCTCATCGACAGGGCTGTAGTGGAGCAGAATGAGAGCTTCAAGTTCCTTGGTGTCCACATCACCAACAAACTATCATGGTCTAAACACACGAAGACAGTCGTGAAGAGTGCACGACAACACATATTCCCCCTCAAGAGATTGAAAATATTTAGCATGGGTCCTCAGATCCTCAAAAAGTTCTACAGCTGCACCATCAAGAGCATGCTGGTTATATCACCACCTGGTATGGCAACTGCTCGGCCACCGACCGCAAGGCGCTACAGAGGGTATTGTGTACGACTCAGTACATCACTCCGGCCAAGCTTCCTGCCATCCAGGACCTATATACCAGGCAATGTCAGAGGAAGGCCCCAAAAATTGCCAAAGTCTCCAGCCACTCTAGTCATAGTGTTCTCTCTGCTCTGCACGGCAAGGTATCGGAGCACCAAGTCTAGGTCCAAAAGGCTTCTGAACAGCTTCTACCCACAAGCCATAAGACTGTTGAACAGCTAATAAAATGGCTACCCAGACTATTTGCATTGACCCCCCCCTTATTTTTTTGCGCTAATGCTACTCGCGGTTTATTATCTATTATCTATGCATAGTCACTTTACCCCTACCTACATGTACATATTACCTCAATTACCTCGACTAACCTGTACCTCCGCACTTTGATAAATAAATAAATAAAATTGGATTTGATTGATTTGATTCACTGGCTGTCCCAGGCTCAGCCCAGCAGCAGATTAGGCTCCTTATGCAGTGTGAATGCAGTTCAATGCCATGCCAGTACTTACATCACTACGCTATGCAGTTCAGATTTCAGACGGTAGGCTGAGAGGCTGGTGGATGAATCATTGTCTGCTTCTGAATGATGTCACTATCCCATCCTCCTAGCTCCCATACTGCACTGGCAGCTTGGGTGTTGGACAATGCTCTTTGACTGCACAATGCTCACTGCCACTGTATCATACCGGCTATTCTACGAGAGTGTTGAACTCCCCTCTCTCCCCATGTCTGCCTGTATGTATGTATGTATGTATGTATGTATGTCTGTCTGTCTGTCTGTCTGTCTGTCTGTCTGTCTGTCTGTCTGTCTGTCTGTCTGTCTGTCTGTCTGTCCCTAAGTCTGCCCCTCAGTCCGTCCCTCAGTCGGTCCGTCCGTCTGTCGGACAGCAGTTTGAATAGGGGTTTGAATGCAAACGTAAGCTCACGGGACTGTGTCATATGGGATCTGGGAGCAGCAGGAGAGCACAGAGCGACATTCAACTACCACAGCCAGTCAGTCAGAGATCCTACACGGATGTCAATATATGTCTTATTATACAACATGTATTCCAAATACATTTACAGGCAGACGATGTACAGATCATCCACAGCAGAGTGGTGTTGTGTTACATTTACATTTAAGTCATTTAGCAGACGCTCTTATCCAGAGCGACTTACAAATTGGTGCTTTCACCTTATGACATCCAGTGGAACAGCCACTTTACAATAGTGCATCTAGGTCTTTTAAGGGGGGTGAGAAGGATTACTTTATCCTATCCTAGGTATTCCTTAAAGAGGTGGGGTTTCAGGTGTCTCCGGAAGGTGGTGATTGCTCTACGGCCTGCGCTGAGGACATTAGCATGATGCTGTGGGCAGATGTAGTAGTAGTAGTAGTAGTAGTAGTAGTAGTAGTAGTAGTAGTAGTAGTGGTAGTAGTAGCAGTAGTAGTAGTAGTAGCAGTAGTAGTAGCAATAGTAGTAGTAGTAGTAGATGTAGTAGCAGTAGTAGTAGATGTAGTATTAGTAGTAGTAGTAGTAGTAGTAGTAGTAGTAGTAGTAGTAGTAGTAGCAATGTAGTAGTAGTAGTAGATGTAGTAGTAGTAGTAGCAATAGTAGTAGTAGTAGTAGATGTAGTAGTAGCAGTAGCAGTAGTAGTAGTAGTAGTAGTAGCAGTAGTAGTAGTAGTAGTAGATGTAGTAGTAGCAATAGTAGTAGTAGTAGTAGTAGTAGATGTAGTAGATATAGTAGTAGCAGTAGTAGTAGTAGTAGTAGTAGCAATAGTAGTAGTAGTAGTAGCAATAGTAGTAGTAGTAGCAATAGTAGTAGTAGATGTAGTAGTAGTAGTAGCAGTAGTAGTAGTAGTAGTAGTAGCAATAGTAGTAGTAGCAGTAGTAGTAGCAATAGTAGTAGTAGCAGTAGTAGTAGTAGTATTAGTAGTAGTAGTAGTAGCAGTAGTAGTATCACCACCTTCCGGAGACACCTGAAACCCCACCTCTTTAAGGAATACCTAGGATAGGATAAAGTAATCCTTCTCACCCCCCCTTAAAAGATTTAGATGCACTATTGTAAAGTGGCTGTTCCACTGGATGTCATAAGGTGAACGCACCAATTTGTAAGTCGCTCTGGATAAGAGCGTCTGCTAAATGACTTAAATGTAAATGTAAATGTAGTAGTAGTAGTAGATGTAGCAGTAGTAGTAGCAGTAGCAGTAGTAGTAGTAGTAGTAATAGTAGTAGTAGTAGTAGCTGCTACTGACTCTGGTCTGTTTGGATACAAAGGGCATCCAGGGCTAAACAGGACTACACATTATGGGATATTTGGGGCTTGTCAGGGGGGGGTATGGTAGTGTGTGTGTGTGTGTGTGTGTGTGTGTGTGTGTGTGTGTGTGTGTGTGTGTAAAATTCCACAACAGTAGCAGTCCTGAGGGGGCATTGGCTAGGGGGCCCTTAGGCCATACTAATAACTCTCACTGAAGCATTTCCTAGTGTTATCAGTGTTACCCCCCTATCAGTGATACACACACTCTCACTCTCATACACACACCTCCTTCATCACCATGCCTGTCTTACAGAGACATGCTGACAATGCAATTCCCCCCCCACCCACACACACAGTACACCCTGCGCGTTCCATCCAGTCACTCAGCCAGTCTACTGTACTCTGCCATATCATCATTCCTGCCGCCGCCTCACCTTGGTTTTCTCAATGAATCAGCGGTCTGTTATTGTCTGGACGACTTATACATAATGCATCAGACAGTAGAGTTCAGTACACTACATGACTGGGTCAAAAACATGACCATTAATGAACCTGCTGTTGGAAATGTATTGGCAGGTTGTAACATACTAAATTAAGACTCAGAAAGCATTTGAGTCCTAACATGTCATTACTTTCTTTCTTTCCAGAGGTAAAAAGTAGAACAAGAGGTAAGATTTGTGAACAGTGTAGTTTGGACAAAAGGAAAGCATTAACATACAGGGCTGTTCACAGCCAGGGCTCCTCAGCCACATCCTTCTTCCCCCGTTCCCCCTTCAGTGACTGCTGGATATACTGTAGTGTGTCCCAAATGGCACCCTAATCTCTTTATAGTACGCTATTTCTGAACAGGGCCCATAGAGCTCTGGTCAAAAGGAGCGTACTACAAAGGGAATAAGGTGCCATTTGGGATATAGACACTGTCTTTGGAATTATGGAGGAGTACATAATATATCACAAATCCTGAACCAGTTATGACATATTACATTTGGCCCAAATAACATCGCGACAAACACAAAATGGTGGCTGCTGCTCTATATTTACTGTCAATAGATAATACTTAACGTCTGGTCGGACAATATTCTTGGAACAGTGCAGTACTGGTGTGAGTCCAGTTCAGGTGTGAATACAGTAGTTGAGACTTAAAAAGTGTTTCGTATGATCCTGCTCTCCCGTCCTGGCTTCACAGTATTCTAGCTCAGTGTAGTGACTACAGAAGGCTAGTTCTGTCTGTCTATGTGACTCTACTGGCTGTGTGTGGAGCAGAGCAGTGGTTTTCCATGGGGATGGAGGGGGCCGATATAATTAGGGAAGAAGTCTCTCCTCTTCTCCTCCATTACCCCTCTCCTCCGTTCCTTCTCTCCTCCTCTCTTGTTCTCCTTTCTTCCTTTCCTCCTCTCCTACTCATCTTCTAAGGTTCGAAATTAGATTGTTAATAATCCCCTTTTCCCAGCATTTTCCTAATTTAGGCACATTATTATTGGCTAAGCTACACACACCACAGACACCTCCCTCCCAAACGCCTGGCCCCTCCCTCTCCCTCTCCAGACAACAGACAGCACATCCCAACGCTGGGGAACAGTGTAATTTATCATAGCACAGACTCTCTCTCTCTCTCTTTGACTCTCTTTTTCTCTCTCTCTCGCACACATACGTACGTGCGCACACACACACACACACACACACGCGCGCACACACACACACACACACACACACACACACACACACACACACACACACACACACACACACACACACATGCTTTTAATTTGAAAACATGAACGGGCCATACTCAAGCAACGTCTGCTGTTAATCATGTGCCATCTAGCTGTTTGAAATGATTTGCAATAATCGTCATTTATCCGCTTTACACCAACACAGTAATCACATAGAATGAACATGAAGATGAAAGATGACCTATAGTATCCACATAGTAACCAAGAGGAAATGGAACCATATTATAGATCAATAGATAATAGTGTACAGGTAGAATGTTGAATATATTTGTACAGACTTTGACTCATTACAGGAATAACATCAGTTTTGATGGTGAAACTATTTCCTGTTTTGAGACTTTTTAAGGCTGCTTGGTTTCTGAAAAGCGCCTTGCCTTTTCAGAGATATCTTGTCTTTGGGTCTGGCTGCCATCTTAGTACTCCTAGATATATTTTTAGTGAAGAGAGTCAAAGAAGTGCAGGAGTCTTCTTCCCAAACCCCCAGCTCCAAACCCCCAGCTCCAGCCCTGTTATGTGACAGCTAGCTATGCCTTTCATCAGCATTCTACGAGACCCACGCAGTGTGGAGTACACACACACACACACACACACACACACACACACACACACACACACTGGTGGTTACCCTTTCTAGGGAACTGCTGTTTTTGGAGTGGGTTTAAAAGGCAGGTAAGCTCAGCAGAAAGCCCTGTAGATCTTTCATCCTAAGCATCAGTGAGAGTTTTTATACAGCCTTTTAAAACCCTCTTCTGACTAAGATAATTTTCTTTCCTACTTGACCCTCTGACTAACAGTTTTTTTCTTTGACGGACAGGAAACGAAGCCCATCAGCATCCAGGGATCCAAACCAAAGATACGACCAAAGGGAGGAGCGGGGTCAGTATGCCCCGGGGGACGGCACCATGCCCAGATCACCGTCCGACTACGGGGATGGGGACCCTCGGCGTGGGGCCCCACGGAGGTACCAAGACGCTGAGGCGGCGCGGGGGGAGTACCGTGGTGGGCGTGGCCGCTGGCGCTCCCATGAGGACTACCCTCTGGACCAGGACGGGCCCTACCCTCTAGACGGGCAGCCCAATGAGTACGAGCTGCAGCGCCAGCGCCAGGAGGAGTACCAGACACGCTACCGCTCCGACCCCAACCTGGCTCGTTACCCCGTCAAGCCCCAGCCCTACGAGGAGCAGATGAGGATGCATGCTGAGGTGGGCCGGGCCAGGCACGAGAGGCGCCACAGTGATGTGTCTCTGGCCTACACGGAGCAGGATGAGCCCCAGGGACCAATCCGCCTGTCCAGACAGCACCTGACCGAGCGCCGGCCGCCCATGGTGGGCCAACGCTCCTACTCCATGGACAGAAACTCCCCCACTCCTGGAGGCCACCACCGGACCTCCAACCACAGCCCCCCCACCCCACACCGCAGCCCCGTGCTGGGGGACAGGTCAGGGGACATGAGGCGGGGGCCAGGGGAGCCAATAGGGTTCAGGGGTCATGATTATCTGGACCCCAGCTCTGCAGTCAGGAAGACCAAGAGGGAGAAGATGGACACCATGTTGAGGAACGACTCTCTGAGCTCTGACCAGTCCGAGTCCATCAGGCCGCCGCCACCAAAGCCCCACAAAACCAAAAAGGGGGGTAAAATGCGGCAAGTGTCCCTGAGCAGCTCGGAGGAGGAACTGGCCACCACGCCGGAGTACACCAGCTGTGAGGACGTGGAGATAGAGAGTGAGTCTGTCAGTGAGAAAGGTAGGAACACTCTTCCTCCTGCTCTCTCTCGTTCTACTCTCATACTGTACACTAGAGGGGGCAATCTGAATAGGCAACCTATTCCCTATAGTGCACTACTTTATAGGGCACTCTCTTTTACTAGGGGAAAATCTGAAAAGGCAACCTATTCCCTATATAGTATTGCTCTATATAGGGAATATATTTTGGGGTCTGGCCTAAAGTCGTGCACCATATAGGGAATAGACTGCCATTTGGGAAGCACAGAGTTATGTCAGGGATAGTCAAATCACCTTTACATTATTCATTGGGAAGTGTATTCAGTGTCACTGTCAGCTCATGTTGAACATGTTTATTGACTAATTACCACTGTTCCATATTCAGTGAGTTAGTGGTACGACAGTAGTCTGCTAGCTCCATATGTTCAGTACAGAGGACTGAGTGCCATTGATGACTAATGAGCACCAGACCATCACAACTCTCTTCTCAGTCGCCCTTAATTATATGAAGGAAACTACAACGTTTATCCATGAAAACAATACCATATGTTCTGTATATGTTCTGTATGGTCAGGCTTGCATAACTAATGTGTTTTAATCTTGCCCTCGTGGTCTCATTCATAATAATATGATATGTAGATTATGATAGGAATTTGATCTTATTAATGAGACGTCGCTTAAAAACTAACCTTTTATTCCCTCACAGTCTATGGTCTGTCTGTGTCTTTGTTACGTGATCTGACCTGTTTTTGTGTGTGTGTGTGTGTGTGTCAAGTCTATTCTACACTGTACAGCAACTGTGTGGAGGGAGCTTATTATGTCGACAGGGCTTGGCCAGATGTGTGTAAATGTCTATGCAAGAGTGTTTGTGTGTGTGTGTGTGTGTGTGTGTGTGTTGGGCTGCTGCTCTAGATACCTTATCCTGTCTCTGTCCTCCTGTAGCACACATTGCAGGGCCTGGCTACCACTTCTGTTTCACACATTCAATCTGATGTAATGGACTCTATATTATATAAACAGATAGAGGGAGAGATCGAGAGATAGCGAGAGGAGTGACGAGAGGGGGTGGGAGAGAGAAAAAGAAAAATATGGAGAGAGGAGAGGAGGGGCCAGGGAGGAGGGAGAGAGAGAGCCAGGAGAGAGCGAGGAGAGGAGAGGAGAGAGGGGAGGGAGAGGGAGAGCGCGGGGAGAGAGTGGAGAAAGAGAGAGAGAGAGAGCGGGAGAGAGAAGGAAGGAAGGTAATGATATATGTAATTGTAGTCTGATACTGTACTTTTACAGTGTCACAGGTACGCACGCACACACACATACACACAAACACACACACTTGTTTCACACACATACACACAAACACACACACACACAAACTGTCCCAAAGTGTGTGTGTGCATGCGTGTGTGTGTTTGTGCGTATTGGGCGGCACACTCCAATAGAATCAGGGCCAGAGGTGATGTGCTGTTCCAGTCATTCAGCCTATAGGGAGTCAGTCTGTCTGTGTCTGTGGGTTAGTCTGTGATGCTGCTTTTGAACGGCCTCTGGCTGAACAATGTCATCAGTCGTGCATATTAATTAATGAAGGTACGGCAAATGCAATTAAGTGGTAGAATAATTAGGGTTTCTCCCTGTAGGAATCTAGCCTCGCAAGCCGCGTGATCTTGCACGCTAACATGAATGGTTCCTTGCACTGATAAATCCGCGAGATCAGGCTACTTGTGAAGCCAGTAGGATTCCCCCTGCATGACAAATCAACTCCGTTGGATCAGCCAGGGAGCACAGGATGGGATTGGAGTAGACAGTGGAGTCGAGTCGTGAGCTGGGCTGGGCAGAGTGGAAGTTTGAAGATCAAATGTTTTTTGAATTGCTTACTTCTAGATTCTAGCCTCTAGTCCCTAACTCCTAGTCCATATTGTTTGTGTATTTACTATGGATTAAGTTATATATGACATTTTATCAAATCAATTCTCTGTAATTAATATTACCTGATTAAACTAATCATGTAAATAGTTTCATATTTAAATTGCACAACAATTCCATGTGAATGTGATAGACTTCCCAAGATAGACTTTATGTCGTCCTATCATCAGTAATAATGTCTCAGATGACAACAGATCTGATATCATAATCTTTAAGTACCAACGGATATTTTCAACTGGTTGGATTACCGAAATATGGCTCCGTTCCCAACCTCCTGATGTCACCAGACTCTCTATGTTAACAAAGGGCTTTCCAAGAGTCCAATCTGTAGAGTAGAGAGAGAAAAGGGGGGAAAGTATTTATGCGGGTCATAAACCTCACCAACAGGGCAACATCATGGCACTAACTACTACCTTTCTCTCCTCTAGATGCAGGCAGTAGATAGTTATGTATTATAAGGTTATAAACATTCATCTCATACTACTGGACCACAACGATCAAACCACTCTCGCCCTCTCTCGGTGATGTCATAATGTTAAGGACACTAACAACGTCCCAGATAGAGGGAAAGAGAGAGAGAGAGAGAGATTAGGCCTGGGCCGGCAGAGGAGCGGTCACCGTGCTGAAAGCATTGCTATACGGGCAGGCTGGCTTTGTGGTTTCCATATTAGTCCTTTGAAAAGGCAGACAGCTTCCAAAGGAGTTTTTAAGTGTTTGTAGAGCTGTTTCTGAGGAGTGACCTATATAGATTCCCCTCTAAAGCAGACTGCATGGCACATCTACACTCAAGGGTTACTTCCCTGTGTGCTGTCTCTGTCTCCTTTGGATGACTGTGAAGGACTGACTGTGAGTTAGTCCCTCTACAAGGCCCCTTTCACATAGCTTGAAAGTGAAACAGGCATAGTTATTATTTGTATGTGTTTTTCTTATGGATCCCCATTAGCTGCTATCAGATATAAAGCTGCACAAATCGAATAATGCAGTGCATTCGGAAAGTATTCAGACCCCTTCCCTTTTCCACATTTTGTTACGTTACAGCCTTATTCTAAAATGGACTATATACAGTACATGTTTTCCCATCAATCTACACACAATACCCCATAATAACAATGTGAAAACAGGTTTTTATTTATTTTGGCAAGTGTATTAAAAATTTAAAAAACAGATATAGTTGAAGTCGGAAGTTTACATACACCTTAGCCAAATACATATAAGTCAGTTTTTCACAATTCCTGACATTTAATCAGAGTAAAATTTCCCTGTTTTAGGTCAGTTAGGATCACCACATTATTTTAAGAATGTGAAATGTCAGGATAATAGTAGAGAGAATGATTTATTTCAGCTTTTATTTCTTTCATCACATTCCCAGTGGGTCAGAAGTCAACATACACTCAATGAGTATTTAGTAGCGTTGCCTTTAAATTGCTTAACTTGGGTCAAACGTTTCAGGTAGCCTTCCACAAGCTTCCCACAATAAGTTGGGTGGATTTTGGCCCATTCCTCCTGACAGAGCTGGTGTAACTGAGTCATGTTTGTAGGCCTCCTCGCTCGCACACGCTTTTTCAGTTCTGCCAACAAATTTCGTATAGGATTGAGGTCAGGGCTTTGTGATGGCCACTCCAATACCTTGACTTTGTTGTCCTTAAGCCATTTTGCCACAACTCTGGAAGTATGCTTGGGGTCATTGTCCATTTGCGACCAAGCTTTAACTTCCTGACTGATGTCTTGAGATGTTGCTTCAATATATCCACATAATTTTCTTCCCTCATGATGCTATCTATTTTGTGAAGTGCACCAGTCCCTCCTGCAGCAAAGCACCCCCACAACATGATGCTGCCACCCCCGTGCTTCACGGTTGGGATGGTGTTCTTCGGCTTGCAAGCCTCACCCTTTTTTCTCCAAACATAACGATGGTCATTATGGACAAACAGTTCTATTTTTGTTTCATCAGACCAAAGGGCATTTCTCCAAAAAGTACGATCTTTGTCCACATGTGCAGTTGCAAACCGTAGTCTAGCTTTTTATGGTGGTTTTGGAGCAGTGGCTTCTTCCTTGCTGAGCGGCCTTTCAGGTTATGTCGATATAGGACTCATTTTACTGTGGATCTAGTTACTTTTGTATCTGTTTCTACCAGCATCTTCAGAAGGTCCTTTGCTGTTGTTCTGCGATTGATTTGCACTTTTTGCACCAAAGTACATTAATCTCTAGGAGATATAATGTGTCTCCTTCCTGAGCGGTATGATGGCTGCGTGGTCCCATGGTGTTTATACTTGCATACTATTTCTTGTACAGATGAACGTGGTACCTTCATGCGTTTGGAAATTGCTCCCAAGGATGAACCAGACTTGTGGAATCCTAAAAAAAATCTGAGGTCTTGGCTGATTTCTTTAGATTTTCCCATGATGTCAAGCAAAGAGGCACTGAGTTTGAAGGTAGGCCTTGAAATACATCCACAGCTACACCTCCAATTGAATCGGTCAGGGAGGTGACCAAGAACCTAATGGCCACTCTCCCAGAGCTCCGGAGTTCTTCGGTGGAGATGGGAGAACCTTCCAGAAACCTTCTCTGCAGCACTCCACCAATAAGGCCTTTATGGTAGAGTGGCGAGTTGGAAGCCACTCCTCAGTAAATGGCACATGACAGCTAGCTTGGAGTTTGCCAAAAGGCACCTAAAGGACTCTCAGACCATGAGAAACAATATTCCCTGGTCTGATGAAACCAAGATTGAACTCTTTGGCCTGAAAGCCAAGTGTAAGGTCTGGAGAAAACCTGGCACCATCCCTACGGTGAAGCATGGTGGTGGCAGCATCATTCTGTGGGATGTTTTTCATCGGCAGAGACTGGGAGACTAGTCAGGATCGAGGGAAAGATGGTCGGAGCGAAGTACAGAGAGATCCTTGATGAAAACCTGCTCCAGAGTGCTCAGGACCTCAGACTGGGGTGAAGGTTCACCTTCCAACACGACAACGACCCTAAGCACACAACCAAGCCAAAGCAGGTGTCATGTCTTTACTATCATTAAATGAAGACATTTAGTTTTTATCAAAGATTCTCTGTAATTAGTATTATGCGATTAAACTGATTAATCATTTAACTGTAATTAACTAGGAAGTCGGGGCACCAAGGAAAATATTCAGATTACAAAGTTATAATTTCCTAATTTAACTTTTCAGATATTTTATCTGATCAATTAGTCTTCGAATTAATTTATTATTTACTTTACCTCACGTTAGTCTCATTCCAAACGTCGTAAATTGTTGGTTATCTGGACGAACCCAGTCTTCACGATGAGTCATCCATACATCAATTGTCTGAAATTATTTATTTACTAACTAAGTAATTCACAGAAATGCATAAACAAACAAACAAAGTACATATGGTTTCAAGAAGTGATAGGGGAATGTGCCCTAGTGGGCTAAACCGGCATGGCGGCTTGTTGTACAAAAGGGAAGTGGGGGTCGACTGAGAAGACAACACACAGTTGATAATTATAACTTGAATTGAAATGCTAATCCTTTGCACATGAACGCTCACTCATTTGGGAACAATTGCAATCAATATATATATTTACGCTCAGTGTGTCGTCGGGATCTCTGCTGAAAAGTTAGTTTCTGTTGGAGATTTTCCGTCCTCTCTCTCGCTCTCTTTCTCTCTCTCTCTCTCTCTCTCTCTCAGACTAGTAATTAATATCAAAGACTTGTTCTTATTCTGTCGGTATCGATAGTCTAAGAGTTTAACCACGTGGTATGGTTAAAAGATTCAGCAATCGTCTCAACCTTTGTCCTCTCGTGATTGAGAGAAAACATGGTCTAGTTGAGAACTTCTCAAAGTTGGGGGTTTATTCAGGAGTTGCAGAAAAGGGCCTGTCCCAGGATGCCTGACCCTAACTGGGCTCATGGTCGGTCCTCTGATTTCGTTAAACTCAAAAGGGAATTGGAGTTTCCTTCATTAAACAGTCCAAAATCACATTACACAATTTTACAAACAATATCATCCTCACTCATTCATCTTATACAACAATTAGATTTAAACCTCATATCTGAGGCTATTATATAAACAGTGTTATGCTAATGTGGCCGCACCGTCTCTCATGAGTTTTACAAACTTGTAACAAACGGACCAGTTCGTAGCTGGATTCTTCACCGATCTTTTATACCTTCTCCGGAACATAAATGTTGGTCGTACCTCAAGTTCTGTGAGGTGGAAGAAATTCCTCTGTTCTCTATGAAACTTCACTCTGTCTCTATACTGTGCGGCCATGAGGCAGGATCCTCCTGGAATTTACGACCTCTCTGACCACAACAGCCTAGTTGTAGGAGGCAGGGAGAGGCGGATGGGGCTTGCTGTACCCAAAGAGGGCAACGTCATGACACAGGAGTGGCTTCGAGACAAGTCTCTGAATGCCCTTGAGTGGCCCAGCCAGAGCCCAGACTTGAACCCGATCGAACATCTCTGGAGAGACCTAAAAATAGCCGTGCAGCGACGCTCGCCATCCAACCCGAGCAACCTTGCGAGGATTTGCAGAGAAGAATGGGGGAAACTCCCCAAATACAGGTCTGCCAAGTTTTTAGAATCATACCCAAGAAGACTCGAGACTGTAACCGCTGCCAAAAGTGCTTCAACAAAGTACTGAGTAAATGGTCTGAATACTTATGTAAATTTGATATATCAAATCAACCTCATCATGTCAGTTTCCCCTCAACACCATAGGATATGATTTTGGACAGGATAGGTATTATACTGTATGGCATCTGTAAGGGTTTAAGGCCTGTATTTCAGATCTCCACTACTTCTACAGACAACTACATGCTAAATAGCAACACACAGACTCTCCCCTGTTCCCCTGTTCCCCTGTTCCCCGTCCTGTAGCCTTCCCACTTGTTTGTTACAACAGGACAATGGTTATAGACAAAGGGTCGTTTTTCATTCCCCTGCTTCAGAACGAAACACTCCCATTGACACACACACACACACACACACACACACACACACACACACACACACACACACATTGAATTAAACCCCATTTTCGTTCAGAATTAACATCCAAAGCTATCCTTCAAGAGTTGGGCCACTTGACTCACTCCACGCAGGCCCACAGTCGTCATAATTGCAAATTGATTTTGTTGTCAAATCTGTAATTATGGGGGCTTTTACCTTGGCAACGTCAAAAGCAGGAAAAATGGATGAGGAGGAGAGGAGAGGGAGGAAAAAAACAAGAGAGAAGAGGAGAGGAGAAAAGAGGACAGGGGAGGAACGCAGAGCTGCTTCACAGGTGAAGAGGAGAGGAGGACGAGGATGAGGAGAATACAGGCAGTCAACATTCCCCAGTCCCTGTGTTATATAACTTTCTCTCCTCACACAGGGAGGGAAGTAGCACATGGCTAGGTTAGCTCAGACTGGCTCCATTATTGATGCATTGTATTGTGAAGGTTATGTGAAGGATCACAGTAGTGGTGGGGTCACAGAGTAGTTTGAATGTGGACTGCTGAGGCCAGGGAGGTGAGCTTCTGAGGTATAGGATGTAAGGTTTTGTATTTTGGAGGTATGGGGGGAGGGGGCTTACAGTATATACTGTCTGTTATTAAAACCCCTGTTCCGAGTCTGTCACACTTGTATGTAACATGCATGGTAAGCAAGCGCTCAATGATTAGCAATAGGAATGGTGTTTGGCCTGCAGAATTTTCCCTTCACCCAGTCAGTCCAGTGTGACGTTGAAGGACGAGCCATAACCAGATAAGCAGAACATACATTCAATAGCTTGGGCCGAGGGGGGAGAAAGCTGAGGGATAGAGTAAAGTGGGCAGAAAGCACCTTCTGTCCATCTGTGGCCAGTCAGCAGCACTATGGTCTGCTCTGCTATGTTATACACTCAGTGAGCTGCTTGACTGGCCAGGAAGGGAGGGAGGGAGGGAGTTTGAGGTGGGTGAGATGAATACATGGGTGTGTTATGGCAGGCTAAGCTCACCTCGTGCCATGCTCTCTGACCCTGGGCACTCTGGGGATCTGGGGGGGGGAGGTGAGGGAGGGAGTGAGTGAGTGAGGGAGAGAGAGGGAGGAGGTGCCATCAGTAATGGCCTGAGCTCCTGGCTGCTCCTGGCTGCTCCTGGCTGCTCCTGGCTGGCTGTTGGTAGTGAGGCTGGGAGACTGATTTAGTGTGACGTCCCTCTCACTCTGTTTTCCTCCGTATTGATCTCATGACATGCCACCTCATGATAGCGCAAGCAGGACAGAAACTAGAAAAGACGAGAGACACCGAGAGAGAGAGAGAGGCAGGGAGGGATAGGGGGAGAGAGTCGCTCTGGATAAGAGCGTCTGCTAAATGACTTAAATGTAAATGTAAATGTAGAAAGAAGGAGAGTCATGAGAGAGAGAGGGGGCGAGAGAGAGAGGGGGGGGGGCAGAAGAGAGAGAGGGTGAGGGGGGTGGATGGGGTGGACGCTGTTTAGTGATAAAACCAGACTAGATTCTCACAAATGTCCTAAATAATAATTGATTCTGTAGCTCTTTAACCTGCTCCACCTTGGATGTTTTTGGACAATCTGGTTCCACAAACACAAATCACACAGCTAATCTGCTCCCTTTACCTCACATTATGGATACTGTTTAAACATACACAATGTTTCACCTCTCTCTCTCTCTCTCTTTCTGCTCTCACCCCCCCGAATTGTAGTAAAAACACCATCAATAATTAATGATCCAATTAATAGTGTACACTGGTTTCTATTGAGTTGTCAAAGTGATGGAGAGCCTGCTGGCAATGAACTCTTTCTCCACTGTCTCCTCCTCACGTTGTGCTGCTGCCGGAACCCTGAATCAGCACTTTGGTGGTGGGTCCCCGCGCCTGCTGCGCCGGGCCCGAGTGAAACCAACTGGGGGGGACGAGGGAGGGAGGAGACTGCTGATGCTCACAATTTACGGCTGTGATGAGTTTCCTGTTGGCTGAATCACCCTCAGCTGAGGTTTTAACGGTCCTCACCAGGGATCAGGGCTTAATTGTGATTGGCACTGTTAATAAAACAGGAGGAAGAGGGAGGCAACAGAGGGAGGCCACGTTCTCTAGACTGGGACAACAGTAGCTTAGCTCAGCCCCCATCTGAGGGGCGTGGCGGTGTGTGTGTGTGTGTGTGTGTGTGTGTGTGGTTGGCTTCAGATGAGCTGGAGAGATGTGTGATTTCAACACGTTTATGGGATTTCAACATGTTAATATGATTTCATCATGTCTATGGGATTTCAACATGTTAATATGATTTCAACATGTTAATATGATTTAATCATGTCTATGGGATTTAAACATCTGTGACTGTTAGAATTGCAAGCCGTAAGCTGTTTGGGGATATCATGGACACAATAGCAAAGTCATTGGGTTGCAGCAGCTGAGACAAAGAGAGGCAGGGAGAGGAGAGGCAGCGATGCTAAAATGTGTTTATGGCGACTGGCAGCAACAACAGCTCAGTGTGTGTGTGTGTGTGTGTGTGTGTGTGGCAGGGAGGGTAATCAGTGTTGAGTGTTGTCAGCTGTTGGTTCCAGCGGGTCACGGAGGGCATAGCCCATCTGGGGACTTCCATATAGTTTTATCACTGGGCATAACTGTATACAGTAAGTGGTTTTAGCACCCACAGGGACGGGTGAAGGGATGGAGGGCTTGTGATAGGACCAGAGGAGGGGTGAAGGGATGGAGGGCTTGTGATAGGACTAGTTGAGGGGTGAAGGGATGGAGGGCTTGTGATAGGACCAGGGGAGGGGTGAAGGGATAGAGGGCTTGTGATAGGACTAGTGGAGGGGTGAAGGGATGGAGGGCTTGTGATAGGACTAGTGGAGGGGTGAAGGGATGGAGGGCTTGTGATAGGACCAGGGAGGGGTGAAGGGATGGAGGGCTTGTGATAGGACTAGTGGAGGGGTGAAGGGATGGAGGGCTTGTGATAGGACCAGGGGAGGGGTGAAGGGATGGAGGGCTTGTGATAGGACTAGTGGAGGGGTGAAGGGATGGAGGGCTTGTGATAGGACCAGGGGAGGGTTGAAGGGATGGAGGGCTTGTGATAGGACCAGGGGAGGGTTGAAGGGATGGAGGGCTTGTGATAGGACTAGTGGAGGGGTGAAGGGATGGAGGGCTTGTGATAGGACTAGTGGAGGGGTGAAGGGATGGAGGGCTTGTGATAGGACTAGTGGAGGGGTGAAGGGATGGAGGGCTTGTGATAGGACTAGTGGAGGGGTGAAGGGATGGAGGGCTTGTGATAGGACTAGTGGAGGGGTGAAGGGATGGAGGGCTTGTGATAGGACTAGTGGAGGGGTGAAGGGATGGAGGGCTTGTGATAGGACTAGTGGAGGGGTGAAGGGATGGAGGGCTTGTGATAGGACGAGTGGAGGGGTAAAGGGATGGAGGGCTTGTGATAGGACCAGGGGAGGGGTGAAGGGATGGAGGGCTTGTGATAGGACTAGTGGAGGGGTGAAGGGATGGAGGGCTTGTGATAGGACCAGGGGAGGGGTGAAGGGATGGAGGGCTTGTGATAGGACTAGTGGAGGGGTGAAGGGATGGAGGGTTGTGATAGGACTAGTGGAGGGGTGAAGGGATGGAGGGCTTGTGATAGGACTAGTGGAGGGGTGAAGGGATGGAGGGCTTGTGATAGGACTAGTGGAGGGGTGAAGGGATGGAGGGCTTGTGATAGGACTAGTGGAGGGGTGAAGGGATGGAGGGCTTGTGATAGGACTAGTGGAGGGGTGAAGGGATGGAGGGCTTGTGATAGGACTAGGGGAGGGGTGAAGGGATGGAGGAGGGCTTGTGATAGGACTAGTGGAGGGGTGAAGGGATGGAGGGCTTGTGATAGGACTAGTGGAGGGGTGAAGGGATGGAGGGCTTGTGATAGGACTAGTGGAGGGGTGAAGGGATGGAGGGCTTGTGATAGGACTAGTGGAGGGGTGAAGGGATGGAGGGCTTGTGATAGGACCAGGGGAGGGTTGAAGGGATGGAGGGCTTGTGATAGGACCAGGGGAGGGTTGAAGGGATGGAGGGCTTGTGATAGGACTAGTGGAGGGGTGAAGGGATGGAGGGCTTGTGATAGGACCAGGGAGGGGTGAAGGGATGGAGGGCTTGTGATAGGACTAGTGGAGGGGTGAAGGGATGGAGGGCTTGTGATAGGACCAGGGGAGGGGTGAAGGGATGGAGGGCTTGTGATAGGACTAGTGGAGGGGTGAAGGGATGGAGGGCTTGTGATAGGACTATTGGAGGGGTGAAAGGATGGAGGGCTTGATAGGACTAGTGGAGGGGTGAAGGGATGGAGGGCTTGTGATAGGACTAGTGGAGGGTGAAGGGTGAAGGGATGGAGGATGCTTGTGATAGGACTAGTGGAGGGGTGAAGGGATGGAGGGCTTGTGATAGGACTAGTGGAGGGGTGAAGGGATGGAGGGCTTGTGATAGGACTAGTGGAGGGGTGAAGGGATGGAGGGCTTGTGATAGGACTAGTGGAGGGGTGAAGGGATGGAGGGCTTGTGATAGGACTAGTGGAGGGGTGAAGGGATGGAGGGCTTGTGATAGGACCAGGGGAGGGTGAAGGGATGGAGGGCTTGTGATAGGACTAGTGGAGGGGTGAAGGGATGGAGGGCTTGTGATAGGACCAGGGGAGGGGTGAAGGGATGGAGGGCTTGTGATAGGACTAGTGGAGGGGTGAAGGGATGGAGGGCTTGTGATAGGACTAGTGGAGGGGTGAAGGGATGGAGGGCTTGTGATAGGACTAGTGGAGGGGTGAAGGGATGGAGGGCTTGTGATAGGACTAGTGGAGGGGTGAAGGGATGGAGGGCTTGTGATAGGACTAGTGGAGGGGTGAAGGGATGGAGGGCTTGTGATAGGACTGAAGTGGAGGGGTGAAGGGATGGAGGGCTTGTGATAGGACTGGAGGGGTGGAGGGGTGGAGGGATGGAGGGCTTGTGATAGGACTAGTGGAGGGGTGAAGGGATGGAGGGCTTGTGATAGGACTAGTGGAGGGGTGAAGGGATGGAGGGCTTGTGATAGGACTAGTGGAGGGGTGAAGGGATGGAGGGCTTGTGATAGGACTAGTGGAGGGGTGAAGGGATGGAGGGCTTGTGATAGGACTAGTGGAGGGGTGAAGGGATGGAGGGCTTGTGATAGGACTAGTGAGGGGTGAAGGGATGGAGGGCTTGTGATAGGACCAGGGGAGGGGTGAAGGGATGGAGGGCTTGTGATAGGACCAGTGGAGGGGTGAAGGGATGGAGGGCTTGTGATAGGACTAGTGGAGGGGTGAAGGGATGGAGGGCTTGTGATAGGACTAGTGGAGGGGTGAAGGGATGGAGGGCTTGTGATAGGACCAGGGGAGGGGTGAAGGGATGGAGGGCTTGTGATAGGACTAGGGAGGGGTGAAGGGATGGAGGGCTTGTGATAGGACTAGTGGAGGGGTGAAGGGATGGAGGGCTTGTGATAGGACTAGTGGAGGGTGAAGGGATGGAGGGCTTGTGATAGGACCAGGGGAGGGTTGAAGGGATGGAGGGCTTGTGATAGGACCAGTGGAGGGGTTGAAGGGATGGAGGGCTTGTGATAGGACTAGTGGAGGGGTGAAGGGATGGAGGGCTTGTGATAGGACTAGTGGAGGGGTGAAGGGATGGAGGGCTTGTGATAGGACTAGTGGAGGGGTGAAGGGATGGAGGGCTTGTGATAGGACTAGTGGAGGGGTGAAGGGATGGAGGGCTTGTGATAGGACTAGTGGAGGGTGAAGGGATGGAGGGCTTGTGATAGGACTAGTGGAGGGGTGAAGGGATGGAGGGCTTGTGATAGGACTAGTGGAGGGGTGAAGGGATGGAGGGCTTGTGATAGGACTAGTGGAGGGTGAAGGGATGGAGGGCTTGTGATAGGACCAGGGATGGAGGGGTGAAGGGATGGAGGGCTTGTGATAGGACTAGTGGAGGGGTGAAGGGATGGAGGGCTTGTGATAGGACCAGGGAGGGGTGAAGGGATGGAGGGCTTGTGATAGGACTAGTGGAGGGGTGAAGGGATGGAGGGGTTGTGATAGGACTAGTGGAGGGGTGAAGGGATGGAGGGCTTGTGATAGGACTAGTGGAGGGGTGAAGGGATGGAGGGCTTGTGATAGGACTAGTGGAGGGGTGAAGGGATGGAGGGCTTGTGATAGGACTAGTGGAGGGGTGAAGGGATGGAGGGCTTGTGATAGGACTAGTGGAGGGGTGAAGGGATGGAGGGCTTGTGATAGGACCAGGGAGGGGTGAAGGGATGGAGGGCTTGTGATAGGACTAGTGGAGGGGTGAAGGGATGGAGGGCTTGTGATAGGACTAGTGGAGGGGTGAAGGGATGGAGGGCTTGTGATAGGACTAGTGGAGGGGTGAAGGGATGGAGGGCTTGTGATAGGACTAGTGGAGGGGTGAAGGGATGGAGGGCTTGTGATAGGACCAGGGGAGGGTTGAAGGGATGGAGGGCTTGTGATAGGACTAGTGGAGGGGTGAAGGGATGGAGGGCTTGTGATAGGACTAGTGGAGGGGTGAAGGGATGGAGGGCTTGTGATAGGACCAGTGGAGGGGTGAAGGGATGGAGGGCTTGTGATAGGACTAGTGGAGGGGTGAAGGGATGGAGGGCTTGTGATAGGACCAGGGGAGGGGTGAAGGGATGGAGGGCTTGTGATAGGACTAGTGGAGGGGTGAAGGGATGGAGGGCTTGTGATAGGACTATTGGAGGGGTGAAGGATGGAGGGCTTGTGATAGGACTAGTGGAGGGGTGAAGGGATGGAGGGCTTGTGATAGGACTAGTGGAGGGGTGAAGGGATGGAGGGCTTGTGATAGGACTAGTGGATGGGGGTGAAGGGATGGAGGGCTTGTGATAGGACTAGTGGAGGGGTGAAGGGATGGAGGGCTTGTGATAGGACTAGTGGAGGGGTGAAGGGATGGAGGGCTTGTGATAGGACTAGTGGAGGGGTGAAGGGATGGAGGGCTTGTGATAGGACCAGGGAGGGGTGAAGGGATGGAGGGCTTGTGATAGGACTAGTGGAGGGGTGAAGGGATGGAGGGCTTGTGATAGGACCAGTGGAGGGGTGAAGGGATGGAGGGCTTGTGATAGGACTAGTGGAGGGGTGAAGGGATGGAGGGCTTGTGATAGGACTAGTGGAGGGGTGAAGGGATGGAGGGCTTGTGATAGGACTAGTGGAGGGGTGAAGGGATGGAGGGCTTGTGATAGGACTAGTGGAGGGGTGAAGGGATGGAGGGCTTGTGATAGGACTAGTGGAGGGGTGAAGGGATGGAGGGCTTGTGATAGGACTAGTGGAGGGGTGAAGGGATGGAGGGCTTGTGATAGGACTAGTGGAGGGGTGAAGGGATGGAGGGCTTGTGATAGGACCCAGGGAGGGGTGAAGGGGAGGGGTGGAGGGATAGAGGGCTTGTGATAGGACTAGTGGAGGGGTGAAGGGATGGAGGGCTTGTGATAGGACTAGTGGAGGGGTGAAGGGATGGAGGGCTTGTGATAGGACTAGTGGAGGGGTGAAGGGATGGAGGGCTTGTGATAGGACTAGTGGAGGGGTGAAGGGATGGAGGGCTTGTGATAGGACTAGTGGAGGGGTGAAGGGATGGAGGGCTTGTGATAGGACTAGTGGAGGGGTGAAGGGATGGAGGGCTTGTGATAGGACCAGGGAGGGGTGAAGGGATGGAGGGCTTGTGATAGGACCAGGGGGGGGTGGAGGGATAGGAGTGGAGGGGTGAAGGGATGGAGGGCTTGTGATAGGACTAGTGGAGGGGTGAAGGGATGGAGGGCTTGTGATAGGACTAGTGGAGGGGTGAAGGGATGGAGGGCTTGTGATAGGACTAGTGGAGGGGTGAAGGGATGGAGGGCTTGTGATAGGACTAGTGGAGGGGTGAAGGGATGGAGGGCTTGTGATAGGACTAGTGGAGGGGTGAAGGGATGGAGGGCTTGTGATAGGACCAGTGGAGGGGTGAAGGGATGGAGGGCTTGTGATAGGACCAGGGAGGGGTGAAGGGATGGAGGGCTTGTGATAGGACTAGTGGAGGGGTGAAGGGATGGAGGGCTTGTGATAGGACTAGTGGAGGGGTGAAGGGATGGAGGGCTTGTGATAGGACCAGTGGAGGGGTGAAGGGATGGAGGGCTTGTGATAGGACTAGTGGAGGGTGAAGGGATGGAGGGCTTGTGATAGGACCAGGACTAGTGGAGGGGTGAAGGGATGGAGGGCTTGTGGATAGGACCAGGGGAGGGGGAAGGGGATGGAGGGCTTGTGATAGGACCAGGGGAGGGGTGAAGGGATGGAGGGCTTGTGATAGGACCAGGGGAGGGGTGAAGGGATGGAGGGCTTGTGATAGGACTAGTGGAGGGTGAAGGGATGGAGGGCTTGTGATAGGACTAGTGGAGGGGTGAAGGGATGGAGGGCTTGTGATAGGACTAGTGGAGGGGTGAAGGGATGGAGGGCTTGTGATAGGACTAGGTGGAGGGGTGAAGGGATGGAGGGCTTGTGATAGGACCAGGGAGGGGTGAAGGGATGGAGGGCTTGTGATAGGACTAGTGGAGGGTGAAGTGGATGGATGGGCTTTTGATAGGACTAGTGGAGGGGTGAAGGGATGGAGGGCTTGTGATAGGACTAGTGGAGGGGTGAAGGGATGGAGGGCTTGTGATAGGACTAGTGGAGGGGTGAAGGGATGGAGGGCTTGTGATAGGACCAGGGGAGGGGTGAAGGGATGGAGGGCTTGTGATAGGACCAGGGGAGGGGTGAAGGGATGGAGGGCTTGTGATAGGACTAGTGGAGGGGTGAAGGGATGGAGGGCTTGTGATAGGACCAGGGGAGGGGTGAAGGGATGGAGGGCTTGTGATAGGACTAGTGGAGGGTGAAGGGATGGAGGGCTTGTGATAGGACTAGTGGAGGGGTGAAGGGATGGAGGGCTTGTGATAGGACTAGTGGAGGGGTGAAGGGATGGAGGGCTTGTGATAGGACTAGTGGAGGGGTGAAGGGATGGAGGGCTTGTGATAGGACCAGTGGAGGGGTGAAGGGATGGAGGGCTTGTGATAGGACTAGTGGAGGGGTGAAGGGATGGAGGGCTTGTGAGGGAGGACTTGTGATAGGACTAGTGGAGGGGTGAAGGGATGGGAGAGGTGAAGGGATGAGGGGCTTGTGATAGGACCAGGGGAGGGGTGAAGGGATGGAGGGCTTGTGATAGGACCAGGGGAGGGGTGAAGGGATGGATGGCTTGTGATAGGACTAGTGGAGGGGTGAAGGGATGGAGGGCTTGTGATAGGACTAGTGGAGGGGTGAAGGGATGGAGGGCTTGTGATAGGACTAGTGGAGGGGTGAAGGGATGGAGGGCTTGTGATAGGACTAGTGGAGGGGTGAAGGGATGGAGGGCTTGTGATAGGACCCGGGGAGGGGTGGAGGGATAGAGGGCTTGTGATAGGACTAGTGGAGGGGTGAAGGGATGGAGGGCTTGTGATAGGACTAGTGGAGGGGTGAAGGGATGGAGGGCTTGTGATAGGACTAGTGGAGGGTGAAGGGATGGAGGGCTTGTGATAGGACTAGTGGAGGGGTGAAGGGATGGAGGGCTTGTGATAGGACTAGTGGAGGGGTGAAGGGATGGAGGGCTTGTGATAGGACTAGTGGAGGGGTGAAGGGATGGAGGGCTTGTGATAGGACTAGTGGAGGGGTGAAGGGATGGAGGGCTTGTGATAGGACCAGGGGAGGGGTGAAGGGATGGAGGGCTTGTGATAGGACCAGGGGAGGGGTGGAGGGATAGAGGGCTTGTGATAGGACTAGTGGAGGGGTGAATCGATGGAGGGCTTGTGATAGGACTAGTGGAGGGGTGAAGGGATGGAGGGCTTGTGATAGGACTAGTGGAGGGGTGAAGGGATGGAGGGCTTGTGATAGGACTAGTGGAGGGGTGAATGGATGGAGGGCTTGTGATAGGACCAGGGGAGGGGTGAATGGATGGAGGGCTTGTGATAGGACTAGTGGACGGGTGAAGGGATGGAGGGCTTGTGATAGGACCAGGGGAGGGGTGAATGAATGGAGGGCTTGTGATAGGACTAGTGGAGGGGTGAAGGAATGGAGAGCTTTTGTGATAGGACCAGTGGAGGGGTGAAGGGATGGAGGGCTTGTGATAGGACCAGGGGAGGGGTGGAGGGATAGAGGGCTTGTGATAGGACCAGAGGAGGGGTGTAGGGATGGTGGTGATAAGGGAGGATGGTGATAAGGGAGGATGGTGATAAGGGAGGATAGTGATAAGGAGGATAGTGATAAGGGAGGATGGTGATAAGGGAGGATAGTGATAAGGGAGAATGGTGATGAGGGAGGATGGTGATAAGGGAGAATGGTGATGAGGGAGGATGGTGATAAGGGAGGATGGTGATAAGGGAGGATAGGGATAAGGGAGGATGGTGATAAGGGAGGATAGTGATAAGGGAGAATGGTGATGAGGGAGGATGGTGATAAGGGAGAATGGTGATGAGGGAGGATGGTGATAAGGGAGAATGGTGATAAGGGAGGATGGTGATAAGGGAGAATGGTGATAAGGGAGAATGGTGATGAGGGAGGATGGTGATAAGGGAGGATGGTGATAAGAAGGGAGGATGGTGATAAGGGAGGATGGTGATAAGGGAGGATGGTGATAAGGGAGGATGGCTGGTTGTTTTGGAAAGGACTTGACCTTACTCTAACATTCAGTGTCAGCCAGCCTTGAAAAATATTCATTAATATTAATGTAGAAATTATTTACTGTTTTCTCAGCTTCCAACGACGTGATCCTCAACACTCTTGATAGCAACCCTAGAGTAAAGCTACAGACCAGGCTCTACATTTAGAGAGATATTGAGAGAACATCTGATCTCCCCCTTCCCTTCCCATCCTACCCAAACCCCCAACCCTAACAACATATGCAGCATAAAGCTATTTTTATATTCTTCCAACTGAATTCCCTGACTTCTCCCAGATTGAGTTATGTATTCACCAGGCGAACTGCTTTATGGAGACCTGTCCTTTATAGCTCCATTAGATTATTCTCTTTTCACAGGAAGTGATGCAAAGGAAATGATGCGTGCAGCTTTGGGTTGCAAAAATGCACTGGTTCTATTTAACCTTACCTGTGCCTGCAGACGTATGGGAACGTACACTTTGACTGAGTAAACAAAAAAGCCTGTTTTTTATTTATTTTTTACAGTGCATACTGAACATACGGCAAGCTATATATCGACAAATCGGCAATTAAGACAGATCCAGTGTCCTGAATGGTCCATAGTAACAAAATGGGCGAGCAAGTGGCTGGCCGTACCTCATACTTCATCGCTGTATGCTTTTAATAGGAATCATTTCATGTTTCCGAATTTCTGTCTTCTGGGGTTGTAAAATGAGTGGCCAATGAGTGACTCATCCTCTCGACGGGCCACCTCAGCCTGTCGGTGAAGACTCCCATCCCGCATTCAACATTCACTACTTCTCACTCTTTTAGTTAGCTGGCTTTACAAGCTTCTTCATCACATTGTAGTGTTTGTTGCATTCTCACTCTGCACATCCACCACCCACCATCATCAACCAGAGGAAACGCTGCTGAAGTCTATAACAACATGACGTCGTTCTAGAAAGCAGGTCCAGAAGTCATGTTGGATCTAAAGATGATGTTCTCTCTATCAGGAGACTGATGGGTTGAGGTTGGATGGAGGAGAGAGAGAAGTGGAGGACCGAGGAGAGAGAGAGAGAGAGAGAGAGAGAGAGAGAGAGAGATGTGGGTTTACAGGGACTAGTTCTTGGTTTGTCTGACGGAGCCAGTCTCCATCGATCCCCCTGACCCACATCAGACAGGTTACAGACAGAAAGACTGACTGAGCCTTATTGGAAAAAGTGCACACACAGAGCACAGACACAGAGAAAAAGATGAACTCTCTCCCTGACTGCTGAAGTCCCTGTCTGGCCTGCTAGGCTGAGGGAATATGACTGCTACTCACTCACTTTACTGTCTGAGCAACACAAACATATGGGGAAAAACTGAACATGTAATGGCATAATAGCCATTTGCCCAGCCTCCATCTCTCAAGGCTGTATCCATCCATCCCATCCACTGATGCCTCCAGGACAGATCTGGGCAAGGCAGTCATCGGGATAGCATCTTAAAAAGCTCTCCCTGGTGCACTTTAGATTGAGGTTAGTTAAGGTTGCTGGGGCATTGCCATCTTTGTCCCAGTTAAACATATTACATCCCAAGAAGCACCTCTCTCTCTCTGATCCAGACCCAGGCTGTTAAGATAGCAGGACGCAAGGACGCTATCTTCATTTGAAAAATGTGAATTCCTGCAGAGACTGCAGAGAGTTACAACAATATCTTTGGCTAGTTTGCTTCAACAGAATCTCTTGGAAAAGAGGTTTGACTGGCAGCATGTTTGAATGATTTATGAACAAGAGATTGGGGCCTGGTTTGGTCTTGCAACCAATGAGAATTGTTCCAAGACTAAACACAACCTAAATGGTCTGTGCTTGTGTTGTCTGAATGTGTGTGTTAGTAGTCATGGTCATGTACTCTGTGCTGTATACCATCGCAGTATTGACTTCAGAGAGGCCAATTTACTGTATGTGGACTGTATGTTTCTACTCTCTTCACAGGAGCTATTGTTGTTCACCTGTGTGTGTGTGTGTGTGTGTGTGTGTCTGCGTGTGTGTCAGCACTGTACGTTGGAGTTCTGTGGGCCTCACCTTTTCCTCTCGCTGTCTTCTCTTGTGTGTGTGTGTGTCTGCTTGTGTGTCAGCACTGTACGTTGGAGTTCTGTGGGCCTCACCTTTTGCTCTCGCTGTCTTCTCTTGTGTGTGTGTGTGTGTGTGTGTGTGTGGCTCCCACAGGAGATTTGGATGGCCACTGGTTGGACCATGCGTCATGGCATAGCAGCGAGGCCTCCCCAATGTCTTTGGTGAGACATGCGGAGCCCTGCCCCTAACCCCCTCCCCTCCCCTTTCCTCCCCTCTCAGAGTCCTTTGTCATTTCATGTTTGCTTTGTTTTATTTACACCTCCGCATGGGTTTTCTTCTTTCTTTCTGTTTTTTATCCCACACCTGTAGGGGACAGTCAAAGGGGCAAAAGAAAAACTATTGAGCAGGCATTTTTGTCCGACTCAACACACAACACCTTATCTGAGAGGCAAAAGAAAATGGTTCGCTTTGGGGGCCACTCATTGGAAGAGGACGCAGAATGGTGCGAACCCCAGGTTAAAGACTCTGGCGTTGACACATGCAGTAGCACTACCCTAAACGAGGACAATCAGCATAGCCATAGTGAGAAGGTACTGGAGTCTATGTAGCCAAAATATCTGCTTTTTGTTCTTTTTTTCTTTATTTTTCTTTACCTACCTCCTCCGGTCTTTCTTATCTGTCACTAATCGTTAAATAGTAGACATGTTTATTCTTTTTTAAATTTGAATTGATTGATTTTTCTTTGAACTTCCTCTTTATTATTATCCCGGGGAATTGATCAGATTGAATAGGAGATGGGGAACCTCTCTTTTGTTCTGCTGTTTGCTCTCTGGCAGCATAAAGATCCACCCAGGAGCATTAAAACACAACTCTCTTTTTGTCATGGCACACAGCGATGTCCACTCCTCTAGTTGCATGTTGCTAGTTGCTCTGTCTGTTTTGTTATTTTTACTGTAGCGGCCAGCTTAGTAACGCTACAGTAGGGTAACGACACCTACCTCTCACTGGAATGACCCCTCCTCTCCCAACGCACACTACCTTGTCAAGTCATTATCCCCCCTAGATCTCCACTCAGTCCAATACCAAAACTAAACCAACCACTTAGAACTGAGAACAGGTACGATTGGATTTCTTTTGCACAGACAAAGTTACGTTTTTCTTTTTTTCCCTTCCGCTGTCATGTTTGTTGTGACTTCATCTTTTTTTTGTCTCTTCATCTTGGCCTTAATCATCGCGCTGTGCTGTGCTTTTGGAAGTTTTCGTCCATAAATCCTACTTTGGTTCACTTCTTTTTGTTGTTGTTGCGTAATACATGTTTTCTTCATCTGCTTCTACCTGCTCCATTGTGGAGGTGTAGTGCTGTGTGTAGCAGGGCAGAGAGTGGTGTAGTGCTGTGTGTAGCAGGGCAGAGAGTGGTGTAGTGCTGTGTGTAGCAGGGCAGAGAGTGGTGGACTGCAGTCTTAACCTCCCTCTGCCTTCAGCTAAGGCCTCCCTCACAGACCATCAGACAAAATCTACACTCATCCAAACTCAACTGGATTTGATGCCAATGAGGCAGAGTTTCAGTGAGATGTTCTAGATACAGTGCAGGTTTTCTCAGATGGTTTGTGTGGAGCCTCTGCTCTGCTCTACGGTGACTAGGAGGGCGTGATGGTTTGCCTATTTTACCCTGCATGGGGTGCTGAATGCACTCTACCTATTCCCTGTTGGCAGGATCACACAAGTCCTGGCATTGGATGTGCAGCATTTTTTATTTTCATTGAATCAGATTGAAGTACTTCCATGAAGTATGTTTATGGACATAGCTAATCACTGCTTAAAAGGTGGGCTGTGTTATTGTAAATATTGTTTTAGCATTTTGCCTTCAACTGCGGTACGCATAACTGTGATGCAATAGATACAAATCTTTTTTAGATTTTGATGAATTATGTCTTTTGTTATCTAATTGTGATAGTCCGGCTAATCCCAAAAGAAAAGACAGGTTATATAATCTGAAATGGAAAGGATAGAGACAGAGCTATAATCACCAGATTAGATAACTAGCCAGAGCTTGTGTGATCGTTCATTAAGTCAAATTAATTGATACCCCACCCCCACCCCCCACCCCTCACATGATACACACTTTTCTGAAGAAGTCTTTTTTAAAGTGATTGAAGTGAATCTGGTGTGGATGAGTTGTAAAACACGAGGTGTGTTGTTGCTGTGTGTGTTCCTATAGCATCCAGTGACATGGCAGCCCTCCAAAGATGGGGAGCGCCTAATAGGGCGGATTCTGCTCAACAAGCGGATGAAGGATGGAAGTGTACCTCGAGACTCAGGAGCACTGCTGGGACTAAAGGTGAGTCTGCCCTGTCTGTCTGACCTCTCTGGCTGGACTTCTGTCTATCTACTGGGACCAGTCTGACCTGATGGTCAGAGGCCGTTTGTTATTACAGCTGTCCATCACTATTCAAAGGTTGCTTCCCAAATGGTATCCTATTCCATATGTAGAGGGAATATGTTGCCATCTGGGCCTCGCTAAAGAGTATACGCAGCGGATATAATTTGGTATATGATTTAAAAATATATATATTTCACCTTTAATTAACCAGGTAGGCTAGTTAAGAACAAGTTCTCATTTACAACTGCAACCTGGCCAAAAATAAAGCAAAGCAGTTCGACAACACAGAGTTACACATGGAATAAACAAAACATACAGTCAATAATACAACTGAAGAAAATCTATATACAGGCAATAATTAGGCCATGGTGGCGAATTAATTACAATATACCAATTAGACACTGGACTGATTGATGTGCAGAAGATGAATGTGCAAGTAGAGATACTGCAAATGAGCAAGATAAATAAATAAATACAGTATGGGGATGAGGTAGTTGGATGGGCTATTTGCAGATGGGCTATGTACAGGTGCAGTGATCTGTGAGCTGCTCTGACAGCTGGTGCTTAAAGCTAGTGAGGGAGATATGAGTATCCAGCTTCAGTGATTTTTGCAGTTCGTTCCAGTCATTGGCAGCAGAGAACTGGAAGGAAAGGTGGAATTGGCTTTGGGGGTGACTAGTGAGATATACCTGCTGGAGCTTGTGCTACGGGTGGGTGCTGCTATGGTGACCAGTGAGCTGAGATAAGGCGGGGCTTTACCTAGCAGAGACTTGTAGATGACCTTGAGCCAGTGGGTTTGGTGATGAGTATGAAGCGAGGGCCAGCCAACGAGAGCGTACAGGTTGCAGTGGTGGGTAGTATATGGGGCAGTGGTGGGTAGTATATGGGGCAGTGGTGGGTAGTATATGGGGCAGTGGTGGGGGGCAGTGGTGGGTAGTATATGGGGCAGTGGTGGATAGTATAGTGGTGGGTAGGGGCAGTGGTGGGTAGTATATGAGGCAGTGGTGGGTAGTATATGGGGCAGTGGTGGGTAGTATATGGGGCAGTGGTGGTAGTATATGGGGCTTTGGTGGGTATATGGGCAGTGGTGGGTAGTATATGGGGCAGTGGTGGGTAGTATAGTGGGGTAGCAATGGTGGGTAGTATATGGGCAGTGGTGGGTAGTATATGGGGCTTATGGGGCAGTGGTGGGTAGTATATGGGGCAGTGGTGGTAGTATATGGGGCAGTGGTGGGTAGTATATGGGGCAGTGGTGGTAGTATATGGGGCAGTGGTGGGTAGTATATGGGGCAGTGGTGGGTAGTATATGGGGCTTTGGTGGGTAGTATATGGGGCAGTGGTGGTGTGGGTAGTATATGGGGCAGTGGTGGGTAGTATATGGGGCAGTGGTGGGCAGTATATGGGTAGTATATGGGGCAGTGGTGGGTAGTATATGGGGCAGTGGTGGGTAGTATATGGGGCAGTGGTGGGCAGTGGGGCAGTGGGGTAATATATGGGGCTTTGGTGGGTAGGGCAGTGGTGGGTAGTATATGGGGCTTTGGTGGGTAGTATATGGGGCAGTGGTAGTATATGGGGCTTTGGTGGTGGGGGTGGGTAGTATATGGGGCAGTTGGGTAGTATATGGGTGGTGGGTAGTATATGGGGCAGTGGTGGGTAGTATATGGGGGGGGTAGTATATGGGGCAGTGGTAGTATATGGGGCAGTGGTGGGTAGTATATGGGGCTTTGGTGGGGTATATAGGGGTATGGGGCAGTGGTGGGTAGTATATGGGGCAGTGGTGGGTAGTATATGGGGCAGTGGTGGGTAGTATATGGGGCTTTGGTGGGTAGTATATGGGGCAGTGGTGGGTAGTATATGGGGCTTTGGTGGGTAGTATATGGGGCAGTGGTGGGTAGTATATGGGGCAGTGGTGGGTAGTATATGGGGCTTTGGTGGGTAGTATATGGGGCAGTGGTGGGTAGTATATAGGGCAGTGGTGGGTAGTATATGGGGCAGTGGTGGGTAGTATATGGGGCAGTGGTGGGTAGTATATGGGGCAGTGGTGGGTAGTATATGAGGCTTTGGTGACAAAACGGATGCCACTGTGATAGACTGTATCCAATTTGTTGAGTAGAGTGTTGGAGGCTATTTTGTAAATGACATCGCCGAAGTCGAGAATCGGTAGGATGGTCAGTTTTACAAGGGTATGTTTGGCAGCATGAGTGAAGGATGCTTTGTTGCGAAATAGGAAGCCGATTCTATATTTAATTTTGGATTTGAGATGCTTAATGTGAGTCTGGAAGGAGAGTTTACAGTCTAACCAGACACCTAGGTATTTGTAGTTGTCCACGTATTCTAGGTCTGAACCGTCCAGAGTAGTGATGCTGGATGAGTGGGCAGGTGCGGGCAGTGACCGGTTGAAGAACATGCATTTAGTTGTATTTGCATTTAAGAGCAGTTGGAGGCCACGGAAGGAGAGTTGTATGGCATTGAAGCTTGTCTGGAGGTTAGTTAACACAGTGTCCAAAGAAGGGCCAGAGGTATACAGAATGGTGTTGTCTGCGTAGAGGTGGATCAGAGAATCACCAGCACTAAGAGCGACATCATTGATGTATACAGAGAAGAGAGTCGGCCCAAGAATTGAATCCTGTGGCACTCCCATAGAGACTGCCAGAGGTGCTATTGTAAATATTGTTTTAGCATTTTGCAGGCCCTCCAACAGGCCCTCCGATTTGACACACTGAACTCTATCAGAGAAGTAGTTGGTGAACCAGGCGAGGCAGTCATTTGAGAAACCAAGGCTGTTTAGTCTGCCGATAAGAATGTGGTTGATTGACAGAGTCGAAAGCCTTGGCCAGGTCGATGAATACGGCTGCACAGTAATGTCTCTTATCGATGGCGGGTATGATATCGTTTAGGACCTTGAGCGTGGCTCGGAAACCAGATTGCATAGCGGAGAAGGTACATGGGATTCGAAATGGTCGGTAATCTGTTTGTTAACTTGGCTTTCGAAGACCTTAGAAAGGCAAGTTAGGATAGATATAGGTCTGTAGCAGTTTGGGTCTGGAGTATCTCCCCCTTTGAAGAGGGGGATAATCGCGGCAGCTTTCAAATCTTTGGGAATCTCAGACGATACGAAAGAGAGGTTGAACAGGCTAGTAATAGGGGTTACAACAATTTCGGCAGATCATTTTAGAAAGAGAGGGTCCAGATTGTCTAGCCTGTAGCAGATTGTCTGATTTGTAGGGGTCCATATTTTGCAGCTCTTTCAGAACATCAACTATCTTGATTTGGGTGAGGGAGAAATGGGGGAGGCTTGGGCGAGTTGCTGTGGGGGGTGTCGGGCAGTTGACCAGGGTTGGGGTAGCCAGGTGGAAAGCATGGCCAGCCGTAGAAAAATGCTTATTGAAATTCTCAATTATAGTGGATTTATCAGTGGTGACAGTGTTTCCTATCCTCAGAGCAGTGGGCAGCTGGGAGGAGATGCTCTTATTCTCCATGGACTTTACAGTGTCCCAGAACTTTTTTGAGTTTGTGCTACAGGATGCAAATTTCTGTTTGAAAAAGTTATCCTTAGCTTTCCTAACTGCCGGTGTATATTGGTTCCTAACTTCCCTGAAAAGTTGCATTTCACGGGGGCTAATGCAGTCCGCCACAGGATGTTTTTGTGCTGGTCAAGGGCAGTCAGGTCTGGAGTGAACCAAGGATTATATCTGTTCCTGATTCTAACTTTTTTGAATGGAGCATGTTTATTTAAGATGGTGAGGAAGGCACTTTTAAAGAATAACCAGGCATCCTCTACTGACGGGAGGAGGTCAATATCCTTCCAGGATACCCTGGCCAGGTCGATTAGAAATGCTTGCTTGCTGAAGTGTTTTAGGGAACGTTTGACAGTGATGAGGGGTGATCGTTTGACTGCAGACCCATTACGGATGCAGGCAATGAGGAAGTGATCGCTGAGATCTTGGTTGAAAACAGCAGAGGTGTATTTGGAGGGCGAGTTGGTTAGGATGATATGTATGAGGGTGCCCGTGTTTACATATTTGGGGTTATATCTGGTAGGTTCATTGATAATTTGTGTGAGATTGTGAGGGCATCAAGCTTAGATTGTAGGATGGCCGGGGTGTTAAGCATATCCCAGTTTAGGTCACCTAGCAGCACGAGCTCTGAAGATTGATGGGGGGCAATCAATTCACATATGGTGTTCAGGGCACAGCTGGGGGCAGAGGGTGGTATATAGCAAGCGGCAACGGTGAGATGATGTATTATTGACATCATTTTCTGGTTGTAAACTGGTTTTGTGGTTGAGGAGAAATACGTTGCAAAAAAGACATTAACAAACTGTCCTTCAGCTGTGGCTATTTTTATCTGCACATATATTTTGAAGTGATGTTTTTTGAAGTGATATTGTATTATTCATGATTTAATATTAATTAGGCGGCTAATTATTTTCCTGATTAATATTAATGAGCTGTATATTGATATCAAATACTTTATGTTCATGACTGTATTCCAAATGGCACCCTATTCCCTATATAGTGTACATCAAAAGTAGTGCACTATATGGGGAATAGGGGGGCATTTGTGATGCACACTGTGTATCCAAACATGCTCACATTGAACCTTTTTAATGAACAACATTCTTTGGCTCAGTGCAAAAAAACTCTCAAAAACTCTGTGCGTCCCAAACTGCAACCTATTCCATATACAGTGTGCTACTTTTAACCAGGGAACTGGTAGTAGTGCACTATATAAGGAGTAGTGTACCATTTGGAACATTTTTTTATGTAGAAAAGCCTATTTGAAATGCTCAGTCAGAGACAATGTCCCTTTACTGTAGATAGGGAGATCACATCTGAAACATTGTGATTGTACATCTTATTCCCCATTATGTACAGTACTGTACTAAACATATGTCCCATATTTACAGTATATCATGATTAGACGGGTAGATTTTCTGATGAAAAGTATCTTAGGTTTTCCTTACTCCACCTAATCTGTGCGGAGTGGGCTGGTTAAAGAGCTGAGCACACACAGCTAGCCAAAGCACAGTGAGAGCTAGCACAGTGAGAGCTAGCACAGTGAGAGCTAGCACTGTGAGAGCTAGCACAGTGAGAGCTAGAACAGTGAGAGCTAGAAGAGTGAGAGCTAGAAGAGTGAGAGCTAGCACAGTGAGAGCTAGCACAGTGAGAGCTAGAACAGTGAGAGCTAGAACAGTAAGGCCATCAGGAGAGAAAAGGAAAGTGGCAAGATGGGAAAATCATTAGTGATTCAATGAGCTTCCTGAATTGGTATGTTTGTGCCTGGTCAGTGGCTCTTTGTGCTGTACGGTACGCTATGTGTTTCTCCTCGCTCAGCAGCAAGCAGTGACCAGCCAGTCTGTTTGTCTCTCTCTCTCTCTAACTATCTAACTAACTGCTCTTAAATACAAGTAAAACCAAATGCATGCTCTTCAAGCGATCGCTGCCTGCACCTGCCCGCCCGTCCAGCATCACTACTCTGGATGGTTCTACAACACTCCTTCCGTGGCCTCCAACTGTTTTTAAACGCTAGTAAAACCAAATGCATGCTTTTCAACCGTTTGCTGCCCGCACCCCCCTCCCGACTATTTTTATTTTATTTATTTTTATTTCACCTTTATTTAACCAGGTAAGCAAGTTGAGAACAAGTTCTCATTTACAATTGCGACCTGGCCAAGATAAAGCAAAGCAGTTCGACACATACAACGACACAGAGTTACACATGGAGTAAAACAAACATACAGTCAATAATACAGTAAAAAAATAAAAAAATAAAAACAAGTCTATATACAATGTGAGCAAATTAGGTGAGAAGGGAGGTAAAGGCAAAAAAGGCCATGGTGGCAAAGTAAATACAATATAGCAAGTAAAACACTGGAATGGTAGTATTGCAATGGAAGAATGTGCAAAGTAGAAATAAAAATAATGGGGTGCAAAGGAGCAAAATAAATAAATAAATTAAATACAGTTGGGAAAGAGGTAGTTGTTTGGGCTAAATTATAGGTGGGCTATGTACAGGTGCAGTAATCTGTAAGATGCTCTGACAGTTGGTGCTTAAAGCTAGTGAGGGAGATAAGTGTTTCCAATTTAAGAGATTTTTGTAGTTCGTTCCAGTCATTGGCAGCAGAGAACTGGAAGGAGAGGCGGCCAAAGAAAGAATTGGTTTTGGGGGTGACTAGAGATATACCTGCTGGAGCGTGTGCTACAGGTGGGAGATGCTATGGTGACCAGCGAGCTGAGATAAGGGGGACTTTACCTAGCAGGGTCTTGTAGATGACATGGAGCCAGTGGGTTTGACGAGGGCCAGCCAACGAGAGCGTCAGGTCGCAATGGTGGGTAGTATATGGGGCTTTGGTGACAAAACGGATAGCACTGTGATAGACTGCATCAATTTGTTGAGTAGGGTATTGGAGGCTATTTTGTAAATGACATCGCCAAAGTCGAGGATTGGTAGGATGGTCAATTTTACAAGGGTATGTTTGGCAGCATGAGTGAAGGATGCTTTGTTGCGAAATAGAAGCCAATTCTAGATTTAACTTTGGATTGGAGATGTTTGATATGGGTCTGGAAGGAGAGTTTACAGTCTAACCAGACACCTAAGTATTTGTAGTTGTCCACGTATTCTAAGTCAGAGCCGTCCAGAGTAGTGATGTTGGACAGGCGGGTAGGTGCAGGTAGCGATCGGTTGAAGAGCATGCATTTAGTTTTACTTGTATTTAAGAGCAATTGAGGCCACGGAAGGAGAGTTGTATGGCATTGAAGCTTGCCTGGAGGGTTGTTAACACAGTCTCCAAAGAAGGGCCGGAAGTATACAGAATGGTCGTCTGTAGAGGTGGATCAGAGACTCACCAGCAGCAAGAGCGACCTCATTGATGTATACAGAGAAGAGAGTCGGTCAAGAATTGAACCCTGTGGCACCCCATAGAGACTGCCAGAGGTCCGGACAGCAGACCCTCCGATTTGACACACTGAACTCTATCAGAGAAGTAGTTGGTGAACCAGGCGAGGCAATCATTTGAGAAACCAAAGTCTGCCGATAAGGATGTGGTGGTTGACAGAGTCGAAAGCCTTGGCCAGATCAATGAATACGGCTGCACAGTAATGTTTCTTATCGATGGCGGTTAAGATATCGTTTAGGACCTTGAGCGTGGCTGAGGTGCACCCATGACCAGCTCTGAAACCAGATTGCATAGCAGAGAAGGTATGGTGAGATTCGAAATGGTCGGTAATCTGTTTGTTGCCACCCTGGACGGTTCCGATCTAGAATATGTGGACCACTACAAATACATTAGGTGTCTGGTTAGACTGTAAACTCTCCTTCCAGACTCACATCAAACATCTCCAATCCAAAGCTAAATCTAGAATTGGCTTCCTATTTCACAACAAAGCATCCTTCACTTGCTGCCAAACATACCCTCGTAAAACTGACCATCCTACCAATCCTCGACTTCGGCGATATCATTTACAAAATAGCCTCCAATACCCTACTCAATAAATTGGATACAGTCTATCACAGTGCCATCCGTTTTGTCACCAAAGCCCTATATACTACCCTATATACTACCCACCACTGCGACCTGTACGCTCTCGTTGGCTGGCCCTCACTTCATACTCATCGCCACTAGCTCCAGGTCATCTACAAGACCCTGCTAGGTAAAGTCCCCCCTTATCTCAACTCGCTGGTCACCATAGCAGCACCCACCTGTAGCACGCGCTCCAGCAGGTATATCTCTCTGGTCACCCCCAAAACCAATTCTTCCTTTGGCTGCCTCTCCTTCCAGTTCTCTGCTGCCAATGACTGGAACGAACTACAAAAATCTCTGAAACTGGAAATACTTATCTCCCTCACTAGCTTTAAGCACCAGCTGTCAAAACAGCTCACAGATCACTGCACCTGTACATAGCCCATCTATAATTTAGCCCAAACAACTACCTCTTCCCCTACTGTATTTATTTATTTTGCTCCTTTGCACCCCATTATTTCTATTTCTACTTCGCACATTCTTCCATTGCAAATCTACCATTCCAGTGTTTTACTTGATATATTGTATTTACTTCTCCACCATGGCCTTATCTCACCTCATTTGCTCACATCGTATATAGACTTATTTTCCCACTGTATTATTGACTGTATGTTTGTTTTACTCCATGTGTAACTCTGTGTTGTTGTATGTGTCGAACTGCTTTGCTTTATCTTGGCCAGGTCGCAATTGTAAATGAGAACTTGTTCTCAACTTGCCTACCTGGTTAAATAAAGGTGAAATAAAAATAAATAAATACATCTCTATCTCTCACTCTCTCAGTCCCTTTCTCGCTCTCTCTGGCCCGGCTGTTACATAAAGCCATTTCATTTAGGAGACTTCCGTAAGCTCCTTTGTATGTTGGCATTCAACTGCCATTAAGAGGGGATTTTATTTGTCTGATGCCTGTGGAGGGAGAGCGGTTCAGGGGCTTACAGAGTAGAGCAGAGCTGGGCCCCCTGGCCTGCTATAGGCCCCCCAGGCCTCAAGTGTTCCAGCCCCATGCAGAGAGAGGTGGCCCCAGGGTTCCAACACAACACACAGGGACATTCATCATTATGAAAAGAGATGTACATTTTGACTAAACATGTAGCTACTTTCTCTGTTCAAGAATAGCTTCCTATGGGCAGAATGACGCTATGTGGCTCCATATGCAATTAGAATTAGGTCTAGATCTGCAGGTTGCATTTTACCATGTGTGAATTGAATTCACACGTGGATTTTCAAACATGGTCAATAAATATGTTTCTATGAAACAAAGTGATCAGTGCATCCATGTTCCTTCCCTGCCAGGCTGCTTACACCATACTGAGGGTGTGATTATATTACAGTATAATAATATATACTAATACTATACATGTTGATGTGTTTTGCTCCCCTCATAGGTGGTGGGTGGAAAGATGACAGAATCTGGTAGACTTTGTGCTTTCATCACTAAAGTGAGGAAAGGAAGTCTAGCGGATACTGTTGGACACCTCAGACCAGGTACCTGCTGACCTCATTTTATACTACATCGCTTACCATGTTTAGAACTACATTAGCCATGTTTAGAATGACACTTACTATGCTTAGAACTACATTTACCACATGTAGAACTACACTTACTGTGTTTAAAACTGCATTTACCATGTTTAGAAGTACACTTACTGTGTTTAGAACTACACTTATAGATACAAGATTTTTTGAAGCACACTGAAGATTGTCAATACATTTCTCATGTACACAGCACTGTAGATTTAATAAGCTACTTCAGTGATTCAAGAAACATTTTGATGACTTTGTGAACTGGTGCTGAACTGGGTCAGAACCTTGTTTTAACGTCTGACACCCTTTACCCTTCATTTAATAGCACTAATTACAACATGTATGAACTAGACAGATGTGCTGTTATTTGTTACCATAAGGTTTGCGACCGAGGCCTATTCAATCATTTATAATATTACCGAAGCAGGAAGACTACAATGCTGTACTGTTTGTTTATGTGTGCTGTGTTTTCTACAATACCATTCACATTCTTCTTTTTTCCATCCTGTGGGCCTGCTCATGTTTATAACTACACGGATCATGTTTTGAACTATATTTATAACTATGCTTCCCATGTTCATAACGGCACCTTGTCAGCTGACGTCTTGATGTGTGGATGACTGACAGCATATCTTGTTTTACAGGCGACCAGGTGCTGGAGTGGAACGGGAGGTTTTTACAAGGAGCCACATTTAAAGAAGTTTACAATATCATTCTAGAATCAAAGCCAGAACCCCAGGTGGAACTGGTGGTCTCAAGGCCCATAGGGTAAGACCTCACAACAGCAACTACACTTATTACTACGGAACCATCAAAACTACAGTATATTCACATTCATACATTTGTAGAAATATGTGTCTTGCAGAGGAGAGAGTATGTGAGAAATGGAAAATGGGGGCTGAGTGTATTTCAATGTCATTTGTTTTGCCAGCACCAGCTTGTTTATTTAACATATCTGCCTCCCAACCCTCCCTCCCTTCCTCCCTCCCAATATCCCTCCCCTCCATCAGTCCTCTAGTGTGATGACAGTGTCAGAGGCTCATATGGGACTAGCAGTGCGGCACAGTGAAATGAACGGTGGCTGCTGCCTCTCTCTCTGTCTCTCTCTCTCTCTCTGTCTCACTACCCACTCTCCCCCTCTCCTCCACAAACAGCGGGATGCCAATCGTTTTTGAAAGTAGAGATACCCAGAGAAATCAGAAACCCCTTTGCTTTGTCAGTGTCTATATTTGTCCTGCTTTGTATTGCTGAGGGAGGGAGCTGCTGTACAGGAGAATGAAGACTAATGCTCTTCTTAGGACCATTAAAATACAGTGCATTCAGCATTAGCACCAATTGATCCCCTCTTCCTCCCCCCCTCTCCTTTCAGAGATATTCCTCGGATACCAGACAGCACACATGCACAACTGGAATCAAGTAAGTCTGGCTTTTCTTTCATTTCCCAATGATAACTAATTAGCCTGCGTTAGCCAATTAATCAACCTTGAAATATCAAGCTAAGGTAAAGTCAAAAGAGAGGTGATGGTATCTCATTTCTATCTCTCTACCCTACACGCTTTCTTCTTCTCTCCCCTCCCCCCTCTCTCTCCCTCTTCCTCTCTTCCTCTCCTTGAAGTATGTTACCAAAATCAGTGTTTCAGATTTGATCATGTGACCTCCTTCCTGTCTGTCCTGTCTCAGGTTCGAGTTCCTTTGAGTCTCAGAAGATGGATCGCCCTTCTATCTCTGTCACGTCTCCCATGAGCCCCGGGATGCTGCGGGACGCCCCCCAGTACCTGTCAGGACAGCTCTCAGTGAGTACCCTACTACAATACCCACAATACACCCTGGCTCTGTCTGGGCCTACATTACCTACAGGAAAGTATCATACAGTGTAGATTCACACAGAGGGTTTGAGAACAGATGTTTTCTTTCTCTCTTTCTCTGCAGTATTCAGGGAGAGTAGCTGGAGCTCTGAGAGTAGCTGGAGTTCTGAGAGTAGCTGGAGCTCTGGAGAGTAGGTGGAACTCTGGAGAGTAGCTGGAGCTCTGGAGAGTAGCTGGAGCTCTGGAGAGTATGTCGAGCTCTGGAGAGTAGCTGGAGCTCTTCAGCGTAGCTGGAGCTCTGAGAGTAGCTGGAGCTCTGGAGAGTAGCTGGAGCTCTGGAGAGTATGTCGAGCTCTGGAGAGTAGCTGGAGCTCTTCAGCGTAGCTGGAGCTCTGAGAGTAGCTGGGGCTCTGGGGAGTAGCTGGGGCTCTGAGAGTAGCTGGAGCTCTGAGAGTATGTCGAGCTCTGAGAGTAGCTGGAGCTCTGAGAGTATGTCGAGCTCTGAGAGTAGCTGGAGCTCTGAGAGTATGTCGAGCTCTGAGAGTAGCTGGAGCTCTGAGAGTAGCTGGAGCTCTGAGAGTAGCTGAGCTCTGGAGAGTAGCTGGAGCTCTGGAGAGTAGCTGGAGCTCTGGAGCTCTGAGAGTAGCTGGAGCTCTGAGAGTAGGTGGAGCTCTGAGAGTAGCTGGAGCTCTGAGAGTAGCTGGAGCTCTGAGAGTAGCTGGAGCTCTGGAGAGTAGCTGGAGCTCTTCAGCGTAGCTGGAGCTCTGAGAGTAGCTGGAGCTCTGGAAAGTAGCTGGAGATCTGAGAGTAGCTGGAGCTCTGAGAGTATGTCGAGCTCTGGAGAGTAGCTGGAGCTCTGAGAGTAGATGGAGCTCTGGAGAGTACCTGGAGCTCTTCAGCGTAGCTGGAGCTCTGGAGAGTAGCTGGAGCTCTGGAGAGTAGCTGGAGCTCTGAGAGTAGCTGGAGCTCTGGAGAGTAGCTGGAGCTCTGAGAGTAGCTGGAGCTCTGAGAGTTGTTCAGTTGGAGCTCTGAGAGCAGCTGGAGCTCTGGAGAGTAGCTGGAGCTCTGGAGAGTAGCTGGAGCTCTGAGAGTAGCTGGAGCTCTGAGAGTTGTTCAGTTGGAGCTCTGGAGAGTAGCTGGAGCTCTGGAGAGTAGCTGGAGCTCTGAGAGTAGCTGGAGCTCTGGGAGTAGCTGGAGCTCTGAGAGTAGCTGAGCTCTGAGAGTTGTTCAGTTGGAGCCATCCCAACCCAGCTTAGGACCATATATCCTGTTACCCTGAACCATGTTGCTTATTATCTGATGCCTAATTTACTCTTGGGGGAAGTGAGTAAAACACTCAGTTGAGATTAACATGGGAGGAATAAACTCTAGAACTCAAAGAGGCCAGATGGAAATAGATTAATGCTAACCTCTAACACTTATTTTGTTGTCTCAACACTCAGGATATTTAGTTTCTTGGAGAAAAAATAAAGATAGTTATGAAATAGTCACAGCTTTTCAATCCCTTTCCTTATGAAAACACATCAATATTATATGTGATTATAAATAAAAATATATCAATGAAATATATCAAAGTATCAAACAATATACCAGTATATCAGTCAAAATATATCAGTCTATCAAGTCCATAGTGTGTTTGTTTATCAGAAGAGGTGAGAAGGTTTGATAGTTGACTGCGTGTCCATAAACACTGTAAGCCTTGTACTGTAATGTTGCACTCCAGTAACACTGCTCCTGGAGCCAGAGAAGGAAGGAAGAAAAGGAAGGGAGAGAAGGAAGGGAGAGAAGGAATCTTTTGATGTCAGTGTTCTTTCTGCTTGTTGTTGTTTTCTTTGGTGAGGAGGGGGAGATCTAATCTGTGCTGCTACTAGCGTCTCCGCCTGGCTCCTCTCCTCTCCTGTCTATATGTAACAGGAGCATGGCAGAGCAGAGTGAGAGCCAGGGAGAGAAGGAGCACAGAGAGAGGTAGCAGGCACACACAGGCCCTCCAGTATTCATAGGCCTACACCCAGGAGGCCCGTGCTGACAGTTATGACGCAAATAGAACCCAGTCAGCCAATCAGGCTGCAGTTCTGATCTCTGCAATCCCTACCTGTAGCACTCAGCCCCACACCACTCAGATCCAGAAGTTCTCTCCATTTCATCAATGAGCTGACCTTGAAACCAAAATAAGAGCATTTGAATTGTACTGTAGTTAATATACTGTAGTTATACTGTAATTAATATACTGTAATTATACTGTCATTAATATACTGTAGTTGATATACTGTAATTATACTGTCATTAATATACTGTAGTTGATATACTGTAATTATACTGTCATTAATATACTGTAGTTGATATACTGTAATTATACTGTCATTAATATACTGTAGTTGATATACTGTAGTACATTACCTTGTTGGATCAAGTGCCAGTTGAATAATACATTGAATGCAGTTAGAAATTGTAATGTGTTTTTATTATTATTATTATTATTATTATTTCCAAGCCGTGTTGAGGGAACAATTGGAATTGAATACGTCATCATGACGCAAATGTTAAATGAAGAAAGGAAGGAAAGTTACAGTCCAGAGAGCACGGGAGGGAATGCTTAGTTAGAAGTCATCAATCATTTTCTGTGAAAACAGGAGCAGAGCAGCCTCTTCCTCTCTCTGAGGATTACAGTGTGGAGGTACAGGAACCCACAGATAAGGCTCTAAGACAATACAGCACATTAGTGAATAATGAGATGCAGATTGATGCTAATGAACAGTGGGGGAAAACACACACACCGCTAGATTGACTCTCCGTCCCCTCCTCCTCAAAATGTGTTTTGTGTTTTGTGGCACTGGTTCGAGTCCAGTGAGTGTGTTTTGTTGGTTGTTTTGTGTTTTTTTGTTGGTTTTATTGCATTTTTCTATGTTGTTGTTTAATTTTGCTTACCCAGAGCCAAAGCCTTAGTAGAAGAACAGCGCCTTTTGTCCCTAGGGTCCAGGTAAACACCTGTCTGACTCACAGACTGACTCTCTTTGGTCTTCGCTCGCCTTTTTCTGTTGCCTTTTTGCTTTCCTCCATCTTGGAAAATGCATACCAGGGAAATTGCAGCATCTTTCCCTTGCAGTGCGGTGCATTATGTCATTGTTATTATTATTATTCATTTATACCATATAACATGATCATACGGTTATGACAGGAGTCTCGACTCTTTGCATGACTTACTAATCTAAAGGAAATATTTCAGAGAGACACCCTTCCATTGCCAGATCCTGTAGCCTACATTCAACAGCAACAACAAGCTCAAACACATGGTCAGATCATGTAGCCTACACTCAACAGCAACAACAAGCTCAAACACATGGTCAGATCCTGTAGCCTACACTCAACAGCAACAACAAGCTCAAACACATGGTCAGATCATGTAGCCTACACTCAACAGCAACAACAAGCTCAAACACATGGTCAGATCCTGTAGCCTACACTCAACAGCAACAACAGCAACAACAGCAACAACAGCAACAACAAGCTCAAACACATGGTCAGATCCTGTAGTCTACACTCAACAGCAACAACAGCAACAACAAGCTCAAACACATGGTCAGATCCTGTAGTCTACACTCAACAGCAACAACAGCAACAACAAGCTCAAACACATGGTCAGATCCTGTAGTCTACACTCAACAGCAACAACAGCAACAACAGCAACAACAAGCTCAAACACATGGTCACAAGCTCAAACACATGGTCAGATCCTGTAGTCTACACTCAACAGCAACAACAGCAACAACAAGCTCAAACACATGGTCAGATCCTGTAGTCTACACTCAACAGCAACAACAGCAACAACAAGCTCAAACATGGTGGTCAGATCCTGTAGTCTACACTCAACAGCAACAACAAGCTCAAACACATGGTCAGATCCTGTAGTCTACACTCAACAGCAACAACAAGCTCAAACACATGGTCAGATCCTGTAGTCTACACTCAACAGCAACAACAAGCTCAAACACATGGTCAGATCCTGTAGTCTACACTCAAACAAGCTGAAACACATTGATCAACATGTTAGCTGACATGGGCATTTTGTACCTAGTCAGCTACAACAGTGCTCCACATTGGCAATTAAAGGAGGGTGTCTCCTTAAATGTTTTAGTAAAACTATTACATTTTGTGGGACAAATAAATGAGCTTATTTGTTCTGTGGAACATGAAACTAGATTGGACATCGTCCTCAATTGGCTTGACGCCCTCAGGTCCTGAATAGGTTGCTATAGCAACAGCGGCCAACAACTGGTAATCATGAGTACAACATTTGGCAAATATTTATATTGACATTTTTGAATGGCTGTAAGTTTCATGTTGCAGTTAAAGGTGGGATAAGATAACTGTCCCTTATTTTAAAGCAGATTCAAAATAAGAGTAGAGTTTGAATACAGAATTCACTTGAACTGAACAGGCAAGGTGTCTCTATCTTAACATGGAGCCTTTTTGAGGAGTTGTTTTACTCTAGCTAGCTTGTTGGAGTGTGGAATACTTATGTTATTTGGGAGATCATATTTGTATATTTGTCCCATCATGTCCTTGTCAAGCATCAGCTTAGCTTCGAACAAAATATATATACCGTATACTGTATAGGAGTTTTTGGTATGATATGCACTGTTGGTTTCCTCGTTTTAAAGGTAGGTGATGTATTGCCAACACCTCACACTATCTGTCAGATAAGGAGAGGGTGAGAATGGAAGTCTATAAATAGGTGTGTAGTGTACCCTTGGCGCAGCTCCTAGAGGTAGATCAATTAGCCTTCTGTAGAAGCAGTGTTATGCTCTACTTAACCAGGCCATGCAATAATGTCAATGTAAATGATGTGGCCGACTGTACAAGAAATATAGGCAGTGTAATGTATTACATCAGGGGTATCATTTCAATTTCAACTTTTCAAGGTGAATCTGTCAGTTAAGGGTTGTACCATCAGTCATATGGGCAGTGCTGTAGTATGGTCAGAATTGCACGTACGTCTTTTCCATAGGGGACTTGTGTTGAGGAAGTCTTCCCAGTGCAAGCTGTTTGACCTGAAGGCCCCTACTGCCTATGTTGTTTGACAATATCAGATCTCCTGACTGATCTTGTATGTGTTAAATGCTTGCTGTTGCTTTGTATTGCTGCATGCATAAAGAAATAACTATGGAAGTCAATGCAATGATCAAGACTCCTCCCATCATTATCGACATAAGTATGGGCAAGAGCTTAGAAGGCTTGATTTTTCTCCAGTAATTTCATTTCATTTTTTTTTAAACAAATATTTCCGTAAATGTTGTTTATTTCATTTCTTACTTCTAAGTGTTCTCTGTTGTGTCCATACTTCGCTCGGACAAGTGTGAAGTGTCTTTGATGCCACTCATGACAGCATGATTGATTTATATGTATATTTGACCTATACACTATCTGACACTGCATTGCAGGGCTCTACAGTGTGACCATTTTACTAGCATATGCGCCTAAATATTTTGCTGTGCGTCCTGGAATTTTAATTTAGGAGCACTAGTATGCCTACAAAAATGAAGGATTCTAGCTTTATGACCTGAAATATTAATTGTGCTCGTAAATATCTTTGTGTGTGCCTACATTTTTCAAATTAGGTGCACACATGCTCCTTGTAAAAAAGGTCAGCGTAGAGGCCTGCATTGTGTTGTATGGTTCCAAATACAATTTCACACTCAGATCAGTAAGTGTTCATTTCAAAGCATGTTGGTCTAATTCTCATGTTGTAATGGTTTAGATACCAAGAGTTAGGATACTGTAGATATGAATACAGATACACATACTGTAGAATCCTTTCCACTCAAACACACCTAGAAAATGTGGCTAGAGCAGCCGATGAATATATAGGTCATGGTAAGATTTAGGTCATGGTAAGATGTAGGTCATGGTAAGATATACTGTAGGTCATGGTAAGATTTAGGTCATGGTAAGATATAGGTCATGGTAAGATATAGGTCATGGTAAGATTTAGGTCATGGTAAGATATACAGTTCAGATCTGTATCACCCCGCCCCCCCTAAGCATGTGACCTGCTAATGCCTAAACCAGGGGTGGCCACTCCTCCTCCAGGAGATGTACTGGGTGTGCAGGCTTTAACTCCAACCCTGCTCAAATCTAACACAATCCAGGGATTTGACTAATTAGCTGCTCACCATGCAGGACCTTGATTCGCTGAATCAGGTGTGTTTGTTAGTTAATATAGAGCAGGGCTGGTGCTAAACCCTGCACACCCAGTAGCTCTCCAAGTGGAGGGTTATGAGGTCACCCTGATATAGAGCCCCCCCCTTCCCTACTGGCAGCCCAGTGACCATGTGACCCTGTTCTATCCCATCCATAGGTCAAACTGTGGTATGACAAAGTGGGCCATCAGCTAATAGTCACCATCCTGGGAGCCAAGGACCTGCCTTCTAGGGAAGATGGCCGCCCCAGGAACCCTTACGTCAAAATCTACTTCCTCCCTGACAGAAGGTAAGAGTAGAGACAGTAACTACAGAATGATCTAGCTAGCATCATTTCACTTCATTCTATCCACAGCCATTTCTTAGTGGCTTGACCGATCCTCCAATATCCTAAAGTTACCATTGGTTGATTGATACAGATTTGGGCACTCGCATAATAGTCTCACTGAATGTTGAATTTATGGTAAGAATGTCTTTGGTTTTATTTACCTATATATATTTTTCTTCTGGTAATTGAATTTGGGGACATGTCACATTGCATTTAAACTGCTACCGTCACAAAGATCATCATGTGATCACATTGACCTACACCTTCACTGCGCTCAGAGAACCCCTTCTCACACACCTGGAAGTAATGATAGAAAGTTGAACAGGGCTCCAACATGACGCTCCCTCCCCAGCTCATCCCATTGCCCTGTGCTGTGTTGACCTGTTCGGGAGTCTTTTCTACCATGGTTGTAAATAAAAACAGTTTGAATTATTGTTCCTCCAGCGACAAAAGCAAGAGGAGAACAAAAACGGTAAAGAAATCCTTAGAGCCCAAATGGAACCAGACCTTTATGTATTCTCCTGTGCACCGGCGGGAGTTCCGTGAGCGTATGTTGGAGATCACCCTGTGGGACCAGGCCAGGGTCAGGGAGGAGGAAAGCCAGTTCCTGGGAGAGGTAAGCCCATCCATCTCTTTTTTCCCCTCACAGTTTTCTATTGTTTTCTGGACAGAGACAGTCAGAAGGTAGAAAGAAAGACAGGTACAGAGGGACACGGAGACAAGGGACTGAGGCTATATTTGTAACAAGAGTCGGCAGCGCCACCACTTAACCAGACTCAGGCACTCATCCGTCTCTGATATAATACCAAACATACCCATCCAGTCAGGATTTGGACAGTAACTCTGATAGCTCAACTAATCCTACCAATAGGGTCAAGCTCTTGATAAAACCCTACATTCCATAGGAAGGATGATAGGCTACTGGGGGTTGATGTGATGCTTGCTTACTGTAACATCATCACATACTCACATACTCTGCCCTCACTGTCAATAAGGTTGCAGAATTCTGGTAACTTTCCCAGAATTCCCAGGTCATACAGAAATCCTTCCGGTTGGAGGGAAAAAGCAGGGAATCCAGAATCTTCCAATCAGGATTGCTGGAAAACCTTATTTAATAAATTATGTCGGGCCATGCCTGTGGAGGTCTTGATCTGCTCTGGAATGAGTCCAGTTAGCAGTGGCTAGTGTATTGAGGATTGTGTGTGGTGTGTGTGTGTGTAGTGACGCTGGTATGTTTCTCCTTTAGATACTGATAGAGCTGGAGACAGCCCTGCTGGATGATGAGCCTCACTGGTACAAGCTGCAGACCCACGACGTGTCCTCCATGCCCCTCCCCCGCGCCTCACCCAACCCCCAGCGCAGACAGCTCCACGGAGAGAGCCCCACGAGGAGGCTACCCATACAGAGTAGGTTACCCCTCTGCCCTAACATCCATAACCTGTATACTAGTCTATACTAGAACAGTGTAGGAAAGCTCCTGTCTGTTCGAACCCCAAACCTCAGGATAGGGAATGAGACATGAGTGTCGAACCAACCGTTCGTCTGATGATTTTGAAAAGCCAGTATGGCGGCTGGCAGGTGCCCTGTTACCAACTGTCTTTGCCTGTCTGACAAAGCCTGAATGATTTATGAGGTATTTATTACTGTTAGTATGTTCATATGGTGTTTGTTTTCTTATCCCTCTCAACTCAACCTGATACTTACAGACAAGGGGCCGTATTCGTACAATTCAGGTAACGGCCCCCGTTTGTTGTTCCACGCTGCTCCCTCCACTGAGCTCTCTCTCCACTGAGCTGTCTCTCCACTGAGCTCTCTCTCCACTGAGCTCTCGCTCCACTAAGCTCTCTCTCCACTGAGCTCTCTCTCCACTGAGCTCTCTCTCCACTGAGCTCTCTCTCCACTGAGCTCTCTCTCCACTGAGCTCTCTCTCCACTGAGCTCTCTCTCCACTGAGATCTGTCTCCACTGAGCTCTCTCTCCACTGAGCTCTCTCTCCACTGAGCTCTCTCTCCACTGAGATCTGTCTCCACTGAGCTCTCTCTCCACTGAGCTCTCTCTCCACTGAGCTCTCTCTCCACTGAGCTCTGTCTCCACTGAGCTCTCTCTCCACTGAGCTCTCTCTCCACTGAGCTCTCTCTCCACTGAGCTCTCTCTCCACTGAGTTCTCTCTCCACTGAGCTCTCTCTCCACTGAGCTCTCTCTCCACTGAGCTCTCTCTCCACTGAGTTCTCTCTCCACTGAGCTCTCTCTCCACTGAGCTCTCTCTCCACTCAGTGTTGCTGTTCATACGAAGACTCTGTCTCTCCCCTCTGCTTCAGTCCTATTGTACTGTTCTCTACCTCCAAAGTGTTCTCTCACTCCACTCCTCCATTAGCTGTCCCACAATTCCCTTTAATCCTCTCTATGCTCCCTCTCCGCTCCACCGCAGTCCTTAAACAAGATGGCTGGTCAGTCTCGACCCGGCAGGTTTATGTTTCCCAGTCCAGATCCTGGTGATTTAGCTCTATCAAAAGAGCTCTGTCCACTCCTCTGTTTGTCATTTGAATATGTTGACCACTTGTTTTCCCAGTGCAATGCATTGTCTCATCTTCTGCCCTATGCCAACACTTTCCTTTTGAAAAACACTATGATAATTGTGCTGGCTTCTCTTCTCTCCTCTGCTTGTGTCTGTGTCTGTTGTGTCTGTGTCTGTTGTGTCTGTTGGGTGTGAACTTGTATTTGCACTTGACTTGACATATTTCTATTGTACGTAACCTGCACATGTATTTCCAATGTTAAGGCTTGAGATTAGCTGGGACAATTTTTACGGGGCATCTGTGTGTGTGTGAGGTGAAAGAGCTGACCGCTCTAAAACAAGAGCGTTAAAACAGTTTCAGCCCTTCTGAGACGTGAGGTTTAGAGAGAGGCTCCCAGCTGCCAGAAAAAGAGAGTCAGAGAGAGGCTGATTTAGCTCTATCAGAAAAAGAGAGTCAGAGAGAGGCTGAGAGAGCCTCTGTTTGAGAAAGAGAATATGTTGAGAGAGCTTGTTTTCCAGAAAAAGAGAGGCAGAGAAAGGCTGTCTCATCTTCTGCCTAGAAACAGAGAGGCTTTTGAAAGAGGCTGATAATTGTGCTGGAGTCTGTGTCTGTGTCAGTCAAAAAGAGAGGCAGAGTGAGGCTGTATTTGCACTTGACTTGAAAGAGAGGCAGACGAGGCTAACCTGCACATGAATTTCCAAGGCAGAGAAAGGCTGAGATTAGCTGGGACAAAAAGGCAGAGAAAGGCATCTGTGTGTGAGGCAGAGTGAGGTGAAAAAAGATAGGCAGAAAAGGCAAGAGCGCTGCCAGAAAAAAAGGCAGTTTCAGCCCTTCTGAGAGAGGAGGGAGCGGCTGCCAGAAAAAGAGAGGCAGAGAAAGGCTGAGAGAGCGGCTGCCAGAAAAGAGAGGCAGAGAAAGGATGAGAGAGCGGCTGCCAGAAAAAAAGCAGAGAGTCAGAGAGAGGCTGAGAGAGCGGCTGCCAGAAAAAGAGAGGCAGAGAAAGGCTGAGAGAGCGGCTGCCAGAAAAGAGAGGCAGAGAAAGGCTGAGAGAGCGGCTGCCAGAAAAAGAGAGGCAGAGAGAGGCTGAGAGAGCGGCTGAAAAAGAAAAGAGAGGCAGAGAGAGGCTGAGAAAGAGCGGCTGCCAGAAAAAGAGAGGCAGAGAGAGGCTGAGAGAGCGGCTGCCAGAAAAAGATAGGCAGAGAGAGGCTGAGAGAGCGGCTGCCAGAAAAAGAGAGGCAGAGAAAGGCTGAGAGAGCGGCTGCCAGAAAAAGAGAGGCAGAGAAAGGCTGAGAGAGCGGCTGCCAGAAAAAGAGAGGCAGAGAAAGGCTGAGAGAGCGGCTGCCAGAAAAAAAAGAGAGGCAGAGAAAGGCAGAGAGAGCGGCTGCCAGAAAAAGAGAGGCAGAGAGGCAGAGAGAGCGGCTGCCAGAAAAAAGAGAGCAGAGGCAGAGAGAGGCTGAGACAGAGCGGCTGCCAGAAAAAAGAGAGGCAGAGAAAGGCTGAGAGAGCGGCTGCCAGAAAAAGAGAGGCAGAGAGAGAGGCTGAGGCTGAGAGCGGCTGCCAGAAAAAGAGAGGCAGAGAAAGGCTGAGAGAGCGGCTGCCAGAAAAAGAGAGGCAGAGAAAGGCTGAGAGAGCGGCTGCCAGAAAAAAAGGCAGAGAAAGGCAGAGAAAAAGAGAGGCAGAGAAAGGCTGAGAAAAAGAGCCGGCTGCCAGAGAAGCAGAGAGGCTGAGAGAGCGGCTGCCAGAAAAAGAGAGGCAGAGAGAGGCTGAGAGAGCGGCTGCCAGAAAAAGAGAGGCAGAGAAAGGCTGAGAGAGCGGCTGCCAGAAAAAGAGAGGCAGAGAAAGGCTGAGAGAGCGGCTGCCAGAAAAAAGCCAGGCTGAAAAGAGCCAGAAAAGGCAGAGAAAGGCTGAGAGAGCGGCTGCCAGAAAAAGAGAGGCAGAGAAAGGCTGAGAGAGCGGCTGCCAGAAAAAGAGAGGCAGAGAAAGGCTGAGAGAGCGGCTGCCAGAAAAAGAGAGGAAGAGAAAGGCTGAGAGAGCGGCTGCCAGAAAAAGAGAGGCAGAAAAAGGCTGAGAGAGCGGCTGCCAGAAAAAGAGAGGAAGAGAAAGGCTAAGAGAGCGGTTGCCAAAAAAAGAGAGGAAGAAAGAGGCTGAGAGAGAGAGGCTGCCAGAAAAAGAGAGGCAGAGAAAGGCTGAGAGAGCGGCTGCCAGAAAAAGAGAAGCAAAGAGAGGCAGAGAAAGGCTGAGAGAGCGGCTGCCAGAAAAAGAGAGAGAGAGAAAGGCTGAGAGAGCGGCTGCCAGAAAAAGAGAGGCAGAGAAAGGCTGAGAGAGCGGCTGCCAGAAAAAGAGAGGCAGAGAAAGGCTGAGAGAGCGGCTGCCAGAAAAAGAGAGGAAGAGAAATGCTGAGAGAGCGGCTGCCAGAAAAAGAGAGGCAGAGAAAGGCTGAGAGAGCGGCTGCCAGAAAAAGAGGGGCAGAGAAAGGCTGAGAGAGCGGCTGCCAGAAAAAGAGAGGAGAAAAGAAAAAGAGAGGCAGAGAAAGGCTGAGAGAGCGGCTGCCAGAAAAAGAGAGGCAGAGAAAGGCTGAGAGAGCGGCTGCCAGAAAAAGAGAGGCAGAGAAAGGCTGAGAGAGCGGCTGCCAGAAAAAGAGAGGCAGAGAAAGGCTGAGAGAGCGGCTGCCAGAAAAAGAGAGGCAGAGAGAGGCTGAGAGAGCGGCTGCCAGAAAAAGATAGGCAGAGAAAGGCTGAGAGAGCGGCTGCCAGAAAAAGAGAGGCAGAGAAAGGCAGAGAGAGCGGCTGCAGAAAAGAGAGGCAGAGAAAGGCTGAGAGAGCGGCTGCCAGAAAAAGAGAGGCAGAGAAAGGCTGAGAGAGCAGCTGCCAGAAAAAGAGAGGCAGAGAAAGGCTGAGAGAGCGGCTGCCAGAAAAAGAGAGGCAGAGAAAGGCTGAGAGAGCGGCTGCCAGAAAAAAGAGAGAGGCAGAGAAAGGCTGAGAAAAAGATAGCGGCTGCCAGAAAAAGGCAGAAAGGCTGAGAGAGCGGCTGCCAGAAAAAAGGCAGAGAAAGGCAGAGAGAGCGGGCTGAGAGAAAGGCTGAGAGAGCGGCTGCCAGAAAAAGAGGCTGAGAGGCAGAGAAGGCAGAGAGAGGCTGAGTCAGAAAAAGGCGGCTGCCAGAAAAAGAGAGTCAGAGAGAGGCTGAGAGAGCGGCTGCCAGAAAAAGAGAAAGAGAAAGGCTGAGAGAGCGTCTGCCAGAAAAAGAGAGGCAGAGAAAGGCTGAGAGAGCGGCTGCCAGAAACAGAGAGGCAGAGAGAGGCTGAGAGAGCGGCTGCCAGAAAAAGATAGGCAGAGAGAGGCTGAGAGAGCGACTGCCAGAAAAAGAGAGGCAGAGAGAGGCTGAGAGAGCGGCTGCCAGAAAAAGAGAGGCAGAGGCTGCAGAAAAGAGAGGCAGAAAAAGCGGCTGCCAGAAAAAGAGGCAGAGAAAGGCAGAGAAAGGCAGAAAGGCAGCTGCCAGAAAAAGAGAGGCAGAGAAAGGCTGAGAGAGCGGCTGCCAGAAAAAGAGAGGCAGAGAAAAAGGCTGAGAGAGTGGCTGCCAGAAAAAGATAGGCAGAGAGAGAAAGGCTGAAAAAGAGAGGCAGAGAGTGGCTGCCAGAAAAAGATAGGCAGAGAAAGGCTGAGAGAGCGGCTGCCAGAAAAAGAGAGGCAGAGAAAGGCAGAGAGAGCGGCTGCCAGAAAAAGAGAGGCAGAGAAAGACTGAGAGAGCGGCTGCCAGAAAAAGAGAGGCTGAGAGAGCGGCTGCCAGAAAAAGAGAGGCAGAGAGAGGCTGAGAGAACGGCTGCCAGAAAAAGAGAGGCAGAGAAAGGCCGAGAGAGCGGCTGCAAGAAAAAGAGAGGCTGAGAAAGGCTAAGAGAGCGGTGGCCAGAAAAAGAGAGGCAGAGAAAGGCTGAGCGAGTGGCTGCCAGAAAAAGAGAGGCAGAGAAAGGCTGAGAGAGCGGCTGCCAGAAAAAGAGAGTCAGAGAAAGGCTGAGAGAGCGGCTGCCAGAAAAAGAGAGGCAGAAAAAGGCTGAGAGAGCGGCTGCCAGAAAAAGAGAGGCAGAGAAAGGCTAAGAGAGCGGTTGCCAAAAAAAGAGAGGAAGAAAGAGGCTGAGAGAGAGAGGCTGCCAGAAAAAGAGAAGCAAAGAGAGGCAGAGAAAGGCTGAGAGAGCGGCTGCCAGAAAAAGAGAGAGAGAGAAAGGCTGAGAGAGCGGCTGCCAGAAAAAGAGAGGCAGAGAAAGGCTGAGAGAGCGGCTGCCAGAAAAAGAGAGGCAGAGAAAGGCTGAGAGAGCGGCTGCCAGAAAAAGAGAGGAAGAGAAATGCTGAGAGAGCGGCTGCCAGAAAAAGAGAGGCAGAGAAAGGCTGAGAGAGCGGCTGCCAGAAAAAGAGGGGCAGAGAAAGGCTGAGAGAGCGGCTGCCAGAATGCAGCACTTGTCATTTCTGTAAAAGCCCAAGTGTCCAGTTGATTTAAGTTGACTGAACAGTGAATAAGTCAGAAAAAGCAACTGAGTGAGAGAGGGGACGACTCGGAAAGAGGGCTGAGGGAGGGAGTAGTTCTGAAGACGGTGGAGATGGTAGAATACCTCTCAGACTCCATCTTCAGATGTACATTGAATGATTGAAATGTCAATTCAAAGCGCCACCGTGAAAACATGGAAGCTATTGCCAATTAGGCTAGATGGAGAGGACCACACGATGTTGTTTACATCACATCCAACATCATGTCTCACACTAGCTATATGTTACAGTTGTTCTCTTTAAATGAGACTTTATATCACACTATCTAAAATAGGCAGCTCCTACGTTGGTGGGGAAAATCAGAAGAGTCAGACAGTATATTGCAGAGTAAATGTAGGTCTTGGTTGTATGTACTGTTTATAAAGTGTGGCCAGTGATTATCAATGTAAGAACGTGACTTTGAGATACAATATAATACTGTTTAATAGTGTTCTCAAAATAAATAGTGTTCTATTTCTGTGTCTGCTGCTTTTCCTGACTATGTCCAGGGCATTGATCTAGAGTCTAGAGACCAACTGGACAACACTGGTGACAGCTAGGCCACAGAGCCATGGTCTGACCAGGGGAAGAGGACAGACCCTGGAGTAAACTAACTTCTATCCTCCTCTTTTCTCCTTTCTCCATCTCTCCTCCAGGATCTCAGAGAATCAGTGACAGTGAGATCTCTGACTATGACTGTGAAGACGGTGTTGGTGTAGTGTCAGGTAATATACTACACACATGAATAGTAATCAGTATAATGTCGATGCAGATAACTCAGGGGTAAACAGTATATGAACATACAGCTGTATGTATGTCAATGTACTGTACTGGATCATGTGATGTTTTAAAAGAAGGTAGCTAGCTAAGATACTGCAGCAGCTCTACAAGGAGCAGTGAGTTTCTTCTCCTTCCCTCTGCGCTACAGTAACTAGCTGCTCTCCTCGACACAGGCAGCAGACGCCCACGCTAGTCTCAGCCTGCCGCTGCTGCACATCAAATGAGAGGCTGTTGCCAGAGAGAGAGAGAGAGTAGATTACTGTAGCAGTCCAGGCAGCACACAGACAGCTGTGTGTGTGTGTGTGTGTGTGTGTGTGTGTGTGTGTGTGTGTGTGTGTGTGTGTGTGTGTGTGCGTGCGTGTGCGCGTGTGTGTGCGTGCGTGCCTTATGTGTGTGTGTGTGTGCGTGCGTGTGCGTGTGTGTGTAATAGATGAGGAGGAAACCCTCCCACCTCTGTAACATTCTCATCAGTCCCCCTCTCTCACATCACAGCCTCCTCTCTCACTACGCCCATAATATCCCTTCACTCAGTGGGAATACCCCTCTCCTCTCTCTCTCATCTTCCCTTGTTTCCCAGAGATCTTTGCTAATCCCCTTTCCTCCTACCTTCTCCATATCAAACTACTGATACTTTACTAAGGGTGAAGAGATGATAACTATTCACAGGAATAATTAGATTGATTGTTTTTTTGAATTGGGATGTCACTGCTGTGGTTTTAACTAGGATAATGCAGTCATTCTTCTCTGCTGGCTCTGTCCTGATAATTCGGATCTGAGCTTCTCTCCTCTATACACAGTATATATGCTTAACACACAGTTTCTAGTCATGTGTGACGTGGCTTGTCAAGAGAACCAATGAATTACATTTGGGTTGTGCACGTAAAGCAAGCTGATTGCAGAGCTGGGTGCTTAGTTACCCCAGTGTTGGGCTGCTGATAGTTAGACTGCAGATGTTAGATAGTGAAATGTAGTGATGTCAGGTGGAATGGGTTTAATGTTTCTCTGTTTCCACAATAGTAAATATGTATGACGTGGTGTTATGCAGGACTTGATTGTGAATCATTTTAACATAATATTCATTCACATAATACTGTCCTTTTTATGTTATCTGGGTTCCTTCTATGTATAATTTGAAGGAATTCAGGTTTCACAATGCAGCAAACTCACTTTCAAACATATTTGGAAGTGAAAATGTAATGATTTGGAGATCATTGATCGAAGTACCAAACTAAAGTGGCCGTGAAGGTTAACTTTTCCTCTCATATTTCATAATGTCTTGTGTTTCCTTCCTAATCCTACCTTTGATTCACTGTTACGTTTAACTCATTTTAATGTGCAATACACTCTATTGAATATTAACCAAGGATAATGGTGCAAAACATTGACCTTTGACCTTAATCATGCTTCCTGGCCATGGATTATTATTGAATAATGATAATCATTCAAGTTCGATGGACTAATCAGTCTAGCAGGGAAAAGTCATTATAATGTTTCTGATTTTTGAAAGCTATTTTCATGTTTAATGCAAAAATGTTAACCGCAATGACTTAAATCACATGAACATTGAGTTGAGACTAAGCCCTCATTTATTTGAATATAGAGAGCCTCAGCATTTTGAAAATTTGAAAGCCACCAACCATTATGCCACTGTGTGCAACTTCTGAAAAGTTTGAAAGAATCCTCTGAAAATAAATGTTGCTGTTGACAGTTTTTTTTGCAGCAGTGTGTATGGTCAATAGGGAGGAAAGGTTTTGGCCTGGTACCAGATCAGTTTGTTCTGCCTTGCCATCTAGACAAGACAGTACACACAGATCTGGGACCAGGTTAGAGAGGCTGCGCTCAGAACGATGAGTCTTTCTCTGAATGACTCCTGACATCATTCTCTCTCTCTCTGTTTCTCTATCTGGTTCTCTCTCTGTATCTCTCTTTCTCTCTCTTTTACTCTCTGTTTCTGTCTCTCTGTCTCTCTGTTTCTCTTTCTCTCTGTTTGTCTCTATATTTCTCTCTCTGTATCTCTGTTTCTCTCTCTGTATCTCTGTTTCTCTCTCTGTATCTCTGTTTCTCTCTCTGTATCTCTGTTTCTCTCTCTCTGTATCTCTGTTTGTCTCTATATTTCTCTCTCTGTATCTCTGTTTCTCTCTCTCTTTCTCTATGCTTCTGTCTCTCTGTCTCTCTGTTTCTCTCTCTCTTTCTCTCTGTTTGTCTCTATATTTTTCTCTTTGTTTCTCTCTCTCTTTCTCTCTGTTTGTCTCTATATTTCTCTCTCTGTTTCTCTCTGTATCTCTGTTTCTCTCTCTCTTTCTCTCTGTTTGTCTCTATATTTCTCTCTCTGTTTCTCTCTCTGTATCTCTGTTTCTCTCTCTTTCTCTATGCTTCTGTCTCTCTGTCTCTCTGTTTTCTCTCTCTCTTTCTCTCTGTTTGTCTCTATATTTCTCTCTCTGTTTCTCTCTCTCTCTTTTTCTCTCTGTTTCTCTCTCTGTATCTCTGTTTCTCTCTCCATTTCTCTCTGTTTGTCTCCATATTTCTCTCTCTGTTTCTCTCTCTGTATCTCTGTTTCTCTCTCTCTTTCTCTATGCTTCTGTCTCTGTTTCTCTTTCTGTCTCTCTCTGTTTCTCTCTCTCTCTCTTTTTCTCTCTCTGTTTCTCTCTCTGTATCTCTGTTTCTCTCTCTGTATCTCTGTTTCTCTCTCTTTCTCTGTGCTTCTGTCTCTCTCTGTTTCTCTTTCTGTCTCTCTCTGTATCTCTGTTTCTCTCTGCCTCTCTCTTTCCCCCTCTCTCTCTGTCTCTCCAGACTACCGGCAGAACGGCAGGGACCTACATAGTTCCACGTTGTCTGTCCCCGAGCAGGCGATGTCATCCAACCACTGCTCGCGGTCGGCAGACATGAACCGGGCGCGGTCGCGGTCCCCCAGTGTCCCCCCTCCACAGAGGTAACTCCCCCATCTCACTTGTCCCCCGTCCAGCCCAGCATCCCAAGTTGTATCCCTTCCTCAAAAACAGTTTGTGCCAAACTGCACCACAATGGGAACTGAGAACCTCAACTGATATCAGAGGTTGTCCTTTAAGCGGTATCTCTGTGATAGTTGTCTTGATAGTAGAATGTTTAACCCATATAACCGATACTGGGATCTCACTCACACTGACAGTGGTTGCATTAAGGTGAGTAGCTGCATCTCCGAGCCACTAGGGGACACTGTGGGGAGTTTGTACTGTGACTGTACCGTACTAGGGGGGTGATCCAGTGATTCTGTTGTGTACAGCAGAAGTCTGGACCCCGGCTATGACATTGACCCCGCCTCATCTCAGTACAGCTCCTCCAGTAGAGTGGACCGGCGCAGTGTGTCCGATGACCACCACTCACCTGACAGGTAGATACCCCTGTCTCACACAGCTTGACACAGCCTAACACAGCCCCACACAACCTCACACACCAGCTGCTGCAGACAACACAACCAACTAGGACTGACAGGGTTCCAACCCGGGTTGTCTGCGAGCCACAAGACTGTGTAACTGTTAGACCTCTGAGCTGAGCCTAGGCATTAGCTCGGGAGCTAACCCAAGTGTCCAGGTCTCAGGCACCGTTACTAATCACATGAGCTTGGTTTCACTGAACTGCCTCCGTTACACAACCTTACACCTGTTTAATCCCCCTGATGCTTTCACATCTACAACTGCTATACGGATGTCTCACCTAGTGCTCACAAGTCAACCTGTCCCTTTCCCCAACCTGTCCCTTTCCCCAACCTGTCCCTTTCCCCAACCTGTCCATTTCCCCAACCTGTCCCTTTCCCCAACCTGTCCCTTTCCCCAACCTGTCCCTTTCCCCAACCTGTCCATTTCCCCAACCTGTCCCTTTCCCCAACCTGTCCCTTTCCCCAACCTGTCCATTTCCTTAACCTGTCCCTTTCCCCAACCTGTCCCTTTCCCCAACCTGTCCCTTTTCCAAGAACTCCAATCTCCTCTCTGATGTTCTGCATTAGGTGGATCTTTAACTAACCTCTTCTCTCCTTTGTGTTCAAATCGTGTTGCCTTATGAATACTGAGAGGGGATCATTAACTCCGGTGCTCAGACTCATTAGAATCAACACCTGTATCCCAAATGGCACCCTATTCCCTATAATAGTATACGACTTTTGAACATGGCTCATAGGTTCAAGATTCAAGTTTTATTAGTCGTAACGGGATACACATGGTATACACCGTCCACCGTCTCCACAACAACAATAACAAATAAGAAAAGATAAGCATAGGGCTCTGGTCAAAAGTAGTGCACAATGTAGGGAATAGGGTGCCATTTGTGACAGATCCTGTGTTTGTGTTGTGATGTTCCTTCCTCCACCATACCTGAGACTATAGAAATAGAATCTCTAGAATGGACAACTCCAGTCAAGTTATAACCCATCAGTGTACTGTCAAATTGCTGTGGTCTGAGGGGCCTTCCCCATTCTAGTCATACTGTTTGTTCCGCTATAGCACCAACACCAGCCCAGCGTCTCAGACATACAGCTCAGCCTTGGCACAGTTCTCTTCTCCTTACTTACCCCCTCCCATCATTCAATTAAGTTTATTTGATATTTCTGAGGCGAGGATGGCTGAGGCAGCCTAAATCAGGGCCAGACACAGGAAATGCACTTATCTAGATTGTGTGTGACAGACAGTTGCTCACTAAGACTGTATTTCAGCTTCCCCTTAATCAACTGCTGCTGTTATTTATTGAAAACAGTTGAAAATTAGGAAACAGGAAATGAGTCATGGTGTGCATACCAAATGGAACCCTATGCCCTATAAAGTGCACTACTTTTGACCAGAGCCCTATGGGCCTTATTATTTCATTATTTTGGGGAATTTACATTTTTTTAGAGGTTGTTTTTGTATTGCCTATGTGTTATTTTGTTTTGAAATCCAACAACACATTAATGTACTTTTGTTTGTTTTTCATTTTATTTTGTAAAGTTATTAACTAATGCAGAAATGAATGTACAGATATTTGGAGAGTTAGGGGGCTAGTCCAACAACATACAGTAACTCCAACAACATTCAGTATCTTACACGGTTTGGATTGAATCCACTGGGACTGATGTTGGTTTACAGCAGCATGTGTGTTACAGTACAAAACAGTAAATTAGGAGCGCCTCATCATGCATCTCAATGGGCTTTCTAACCTGAGGAAGGACTGCACCAATATCATCTCCTCTTCCATGGCTGTACTCCTCCCTTCTCTCCTCCAACACTGTACCGCCCCCTCTCTCTCTCTTTCTCTCTCTCTCCCTGGGTCTCTCTCTCGCGATCCCTCTCTCCCGTGTCTGTCTCTCGCTATCTCTCTCTCCCGTGTCTGTCTCTCGCTATCTCTCTCGATCTCTCTCTCCGTGTCTCTTTCTCTCTCTCTCTCTCTCTCTCTCTCTCCCTGTGTCTCTCTCTCGCGATCCCTCTCTCCCGTGTCTCTCTCGCTATCTCTCTTGTTCTCTCTCTATCTCTCTCTCTCTCCCTTTGTCTCTCTCTTGCTATCTCTCTCTCCCGTGTCTGTCTCTCGCTATCTCTCTCGATCTCTCTCTCCTGTGTCTCTCTCTCTCTCCCTGTGTCTCTCTCTCTCTCTCTCTCTCTCTCTCTCTTTCTCTCTCTCCCTGTGTCTCTCTCTCGCGATCCCTCTCTCCCGTGTCTCTCTCGCAATCTCTCTTGTTCTCTCTCTCTATCTCTCTCTCTCTCTCTCCCTTTGTCTCTCTCTCGCTATCTCTCTCTCCCGTGTCTGTCTCTCGCTATCTCTCTCGATCTCTCTCTCCCTGTGTCTCTTTTCTCTCTCTCTCTCGCTCTCTCTCTCTCTCACCCTGTGTGTCTCTCTCGCTATATCTCTCTCTCCCTGTGTCTCTCTCCTCGTGTCTCTCTCTCTCTCGCCTCGTGTGTCTCTCTCTCCCTCCCTGTGTCTCCCTGTGTTCTCCCTCCCCATTCAGCCACATCCAACCATGTCTCTGTTCTCTCCCTTCATGTCTCGCAGCCATTTTCTCACCCTACCTCGATCCAGACGCTGTCAACCTAGTGATGATCATCAGAAGGAACCCAGGTAGACTCTTACCTGACAGTGCATGTTCCTCCCTCCATCACACCCTCCACTCCGCCCCCTGTCTGTCTATAGGAAGCTGCTGGCCCCTATCAACTGTCCCCTTCAAGCCTGTGTTGGTTTGATGTCAATGGCGCACAAACCTATCCACTTCACATCCCAAGCCAATGCCATTGACGACACAACGTGTGGTGGGGTGTGGTGTGGTGTGGGCAGCCAGGTATATATTTCTCCCTTCCCAGACAAATATACTGTATATGCATAAGTGTAGTGTGTGGCCTTTTGTAGTCAGTAGAATGAAACAGGTGGGCCACTCCATGGCCCATATACTCAGAAAGAAAAGGTGCTATCTAGAACCTAAAAGAGTTCTTCTGCTGTCCCCATAGGATAACCTTTTGAAGAAACCTTTTTGGTTCCAGGTAGAACCCTTTTGGTTCCAGGTAGAAACCTTTTTGGTTCCAGGTAGAACCCTTTTGGTTCCAGGTAGCACCCTTTCCCCAGAGGATTCTATATGGAACCAAAAGATACAGAATCAGGATCACTCCTCATTTCGGCTTCATAAACACATACATTTCCTCTCTCCACATACTTTTCATCATTGATTACGTATCTTTACTGGTAGACAAATACATAGCCCGCTATTTGTTATCTTCGATTGTAACTTGAGATATACCTCAAAGAAAGTAGCCTGTCAATAGTCTGAAATGGATGTGTCCTGTTGTTTTTCTGTTTGTGAAGAGTTGTCCAGCAGAGGTAGTTCCCCCTGTCCAGTGCCCACCCTGTGTTGTACCACTGTATATATCAGTATATGAATCCTATATATCTGATATGCACTCTTTATGGTGGCTACCCATCCACAGCGGTCAAGGTGGATGTTGTGTTTGGATCAAACCACAAGAGAATAGTAGAGGTACAGAGAGTTGGTGCGCCCCCATCAACTGTCCCCTTAACAGCCTACAGAGAGTTGGTGCGCCCCCATCAACTGTCCCCTTAACAGCTTACAGAGAGTTGGTGCGCCCCCATCAACTGTCCCCAACAGCCTACAGAGAGTTGGTGCGCCCCCATCAACTGTCCCCAAAAGTCTGCAGACAGTTGGTGCGCCCCCATCAACTGTTCCCTTAACAGTCTACAGAGAGTTGGTGCTCCCCCATCAACTGTCCCCTTAACAGTCTACAGAGTTGGTGCGCGCCCATCATCTGTCCCCTTTACAGTCTACAGAGTTTGTGCGCCCCCATCAACTGTCCCCTTAACAGTCTACAGAGTTGGTGCGCCCCCATCAACTGTCCCCTTAACAGTCTACAGAGTTGGTGCGCCCCCATCAACTGGCCCCTTAACAGTCTACAGAGTTGGTGTGCCCCCATCATCTGTCCCCTTAACAGTCTACAGAGTTGATGCGCCCCCATCAACTGTCCCCTTAACAGTCTACAGAGAGTTTGTGCACCCCCATCAACTGTCCCCTTAACAGTCTACAGAGAGTTTATGCGCCCCCATCAACTGTCCCCTTAACAGTCTACAGAGTTGGTGCGCCCCCATCAACTGTCCCCTTAACAGTCTACAGAGTGTTTGTGCACCCCCATCAACTGTCCCCTTAACAGTCTACAGAGAGATGGTGTGCCCCCCCCCCATCAACTGTCCCCATAACAGTCTACAGAGAGTTGGTGCACCCCTATCAACTGTCCCCTTAACAGTCTACAGAGAGTTGGTGCGCCCCCATCAACTGTCCCCTTTACAGTCTACAGAGAGTTGGTGTACTTCCATCAGTTGTCCCCAACTGTCCCCAGGGTCATGTGAAAACCGGGTTCCTTCCACAGGTTCATGACCTCTCTCTCTCTCTCTCTCTCTCTCTCTCTCTGTCCCACCTGACCAACCTGGTATTAAGGTATTCTTAAAACACACATTGACTCCCTCTGACCGCTCTCTTTTCGCCAGCCGCAACCACCGCATATCCAACATCAGTCGAGAAGAGGCTGTCAGGTTACTGCGCTCCACTAGGATGTCCCGAGCCCACTCAGAGGGCGCGTACTCCTCCTCTGCTTCCGTCGACTATGACTACAAGAGGTATTCACATTACAGTGTCTCTACGTATATATCCACAGTCAGCCATTTTGTGGGTCTTTTTCTCTGTAGTCGTCTGTATGACATTAATATGTGATTGTAAAAGGTGATGAACCCCACGTGATATCCTGGGTGATATCCTGGGTGATATCCTGGGTGATATCTGGTTCAGGAGCATGTCATCACAGCTCTGCTCAAGTTGTGTACTAGACCCATAAACCACACAACTGCCTCCAATTACTGTGTAATATAGAGGCTGCTGCGAGCTCTCGTGTCTCCACATCGGTTGTGACACATGTATCGTCCTCTGTTGCTGTTTTGTTGTCATGCCTACTAGTCTACCATCAGTGGTAAGATGACAAGTTGTGTTTGTGATCAGTGGTGTCCTGTTTGTATCTGGCTAAATAAAGACTGGCTGGTCATTGGTAGCTCTGATGCTCAGCTCTGCAGGTAATACTGTATAAGGGCTGCATTGAACAAAAGGACACATGGCCTTTTGATGCTGCTGGTGGTAATGGGATGTTTACCTTTCCTTTATTAATGCATGGTTGTCTCTCTAACATTACCTCCACCATCTTGGATGGCCTGGATCATTATCAACAGTGGTTAACTGTATGTCTGCAGTTTGATTTGATCTGGCCCTCTGTCTTCAAACCATGTCCTTGTCATTGTGATGAAGGCCAATATGGCCGACAGGTCAGTACCACATGAGTGAAAGATATTTTTATCTGAAGACGAAGGAGAACTGCCTAGCCATTTCTCCATGCTGACTCTGAGGGTCTGTCTGTTTCTCTTCTGTCCTGGACCTGAGTGACTTTCTCTATGCTAAGAGTGCTAAGTATGGGAAGCTCAGCACTGCCCCATGCCCAGGCTGTTCCAGCCCTATGATGGCCTAGGATCAGGCTTAGGTTCCCCCCAAGTGCGTGTGCCAGGCCCAATGTTGTGATGTGCCAGTTCAGCGGGCTGGGCCAAGCCGGGCACTCCCAAAGTCCTTATATAGTGCACTACGTTTGACCAGAGTTCTATGGGCCCTGGTAAAATGTAGTGCACTAAATAGGGAATTGGGTGTAATTTGGAACGCAACGTCACACTCTCAGCACCCCCTGGAGAAATGCTGCAAATAGCTCCTCCTGGGCTCCCATCGCTGCCATCTGGCTGTCAGTCAAAAACGACACATCGTGCATTGTCTCTCCAGGAGAAAAAAACAATGAGTCGTCAGAACTGAGGCAGCGCAACTGACTTTATTAAAGTGTCACAAAGTTTCCCTGAGCGAGGCCCCGGACCAGATAGCTTCACTCTCTCTGTCTGTAGATTGGCAGGGAGATGAATGGTTCTCACATCCCATGGCAGTAACACAGTCACAGAGGAGAGGAGAGGAGATGTCCCTTCCACTCCCATTCCAACTGTGGGCCTTCTCTTTCTGCTATAGTCAGAATGATTAGGAGAGAGACAGAGGGAGAGGGGGAAGGGGGAGAGAGAGAAGGGAGACAGAGAGACCGAGAGGGAGAGTCAGAGAGAGACAGAGAGGGAGAGACAGAGAGGACGAGACAGAGAGGGAGAGACGGAGAGGGAGGGAGAGACAGAGAGAGAGAGAGATAGAGAGGGAGAATCAGAGAGCGAGGGGAGACAGAGAGGGAGAGACAGAGAGGACGAGACAGAGAGGGAGAGACGGAGAGGGAGGGAGAGCGAGAGAGGGAGAGACAGAGAGAGAGGGAGAGACAGAGAGAGAGGGAGAGTCAGAAAGAGAGGGAGAGTCAGAAAAGCGAGAGAGAGACAGAGAGGGAGAGTCAGAGAGAGACAGAGAGGGAGAGTCAGAGAGAGACAGAGAGGGAGAGTCAGAGAGAGACAGAGAGGGAGAGTCAGAGAGAGACAGAGAGGGAGAGTCCGAGAGAGACAGAGAGGGAGAGTCAGAGAGAGTGGGAGAGTCAGAGAGAGAGGGAGAGTCAGAGGAGCGAGACAGAGACAGAGAGGGAGAGTCAGAGAGAGAGAGAGAGAGAGAGTGGAGTAGCTTAGAGCCCCGGGTGAGTCGCTGTGGCCCGTGCGGCCCCTGAGAACAGGTCCCTGCCAGCACAGTAGATCTAGACAGTGACCTTGGATAGATTCCATGCTTCTCACACTGTTGGCTGTAGAACTAAACTAAAGTATTTTGACTGTGTCCTGAATGGCATCCTACATCCCTTTATAGAGGACTACTTTTGACCAGGGCCCACAGGGTTAAGATGGCAAGTCTATATTGAGTGGGACCTCATATTGTAGCTGCTTCAGTAGATGTATAGTTTTAGCAGGAGGAATGCAGTGGGAGACAAGGTAATAACAGTGTAGATGTTACAGTAGATGTATAGTTTTAGCAGGAGGAATGCAGTGGAAGACAAGGTAATAACAGTGTAGATGTTACAGTAGATGTATAGTTTTAGCAGGAGGAATGCAGTGGGTGACAAGGTAATAACAGTGTAGATGTTACAGTAGATGTATAGTTTTAGCAGGAGGAATGCAGTGGGTGACAAGGTAATAACAGTGTAGATGTTACAGTAGATGTATAGTTTTAGCAGGAGGAATGCAGTGGGTGACAAGGTAATAACAGTGTAGATGTTACAGTAGATGTATAGTTTTAGCAGGAGGAATGCAGTGGAAGACAAGGTAATAACAGTGTAGATGTTACAGTAGATGTATAGTTTTAGCAGGAGGAATGCAGTGGGAGACAAGGTAATAACAGTGTAGATGTTACAGTAGATGTATAGTTTTAGCAGGAGGAATGCAGTGGGAGACAAGGTAATAACAGTGTAGATGTTACAGTAGATGTATAGTTTTAGCAGGAGGAATGCAGTGGGAGACAAGGTAATAACAGTGTAGATGTTACAGTAGATGTATAGTTTTAGCAGGAGGAATGCAGTGGGAGACAAGGTAATAACAGTGTAGATGTTACAGTAGATGTATAGTTTTAGCAGGAGGAATGCAGTGGAAGACAAGGTAATAACAGTGTAGATGTTACAGTAGATGTATAGTTTTAGCAGGAGGAATGCAGTGGGAGACAAGGTAATAACAGTGTAGATGTTACAGTAGATGTATAGTTTTAGCAGGATGAATGCAGTGGGAGACAAGGTAATAACAGTGTAGATGTTACAGTAGATGTATAGTTTTAGCAGGAGGAATGCAGTGGAAGACAAGGTAATAACAGTGTAGATGTTACAGTAGATGTATAGTTTTAGCAGGAGGAATGCAGTGGGAGACAAGGTAATAACAGTGTAGATGTTACAGTAGATGTATAGTTTTAGCAGGAGGAATGCAGTGGGAGACAAGGTAATAACAGTGTAGATGTTACAGTAGATGTATAGTTTTAGCAGGAGGAATGCAGTGGAAGACAAGGTAATAACAGTGTAGATGTTACAGTAGATGTATAGTTTTAGCAGGAGGAATGCAGTGGGAGACAAGGTAATAACAGTGTAGATGTTACAGTAGATGTATAGTTTTAGCAGGATGAATGCAGTGGGAGACAAGGTAATAACAGTGTAGATGTTACAGTAGATGTATAGTTTTAGCAGGAGGAATGCAGTGGAAGACAAGGTAATAACAGTGTAGATGTTACAGTAGATGTATAGTTTTAGCAGGAGGAATGCAGTGGGAGACAAGGTAATAACAGTGTAGATGTTACAGTAGATGTATAGTTTTAGCAGGAGGAATGCAGTGGGTGACAAGGTAATAACAGTGTAGATGTTACAGTAGATGTATAGTTTTAGCAGGAGGAATGCAGTGGGTGACAAGGTAATAACAGTGTAGATGTTACAGTAGATGTATAGTTTTAGCAGGAGGAATGCAGTGGGAGACAAGGTAATAACAGTGTAGATGTTACAGTAGATGTATAGTTTTAGCAGGAGGAATGCAGTGGGAGACAAGGTAATAACAGTGTAGATGTTACAGTAGCACCGGTGCTGTAGTCGATCTAACTAGAGTTTTAGTGTTTCTACTGTGCAACAAAGGTGTGCAACGTATTATCAGAGTATATACTAACCACACCAGACTTGGGCTGTTTGAGTTATTATTTTGACCGTGTTGAAATCCCAAGGGAATATCCTGAACGGTAGAGAGAGAGAGAGAGAGAGCTATGGTGAACTACAGTATCCATCCCAACACACCTCTAGTAAGTAACAAGTCGTTAGATTCCGATATCTCCTTTACTGTTCAAAGCCATCAATCCCTGGACATAACGACCTGAGGATCGTAGACCACGAATGATTATGATGATGGTCACCATCATTAAAGGCTCAGGCAACGTAAGGTCGTTCACTGGCTGATGAAGTGTCTGTGTTGCAATTGGCTGGTCTACAACTGGAGTGACCGCTGTGTTGCAATTGTCTGGTGTAGAACAGGAAGCAGGAAGCATAGCCTCTGCTGGACAGCTTTTCACTCTAACATTTGCTATTTTACTGTGCTGCCACCGTGTCCTCAGTGTTTGGTGTTTGTTTTTGGCTTCGCAAATGCTGCTCATGTCAGATGTTAATTAATCCACATCTGGGCAAAATAAGGTATTTTTCTTCATGAGCATTTGCAATGACAACGATATAACTAACTGATGTGACCTGATTTTCAGATATACACATGCTATTGAGAGGTAATGACACTTACTGCTTATGAAGACGCTTATGGAAGAACACGATACAAAACAACAGCAAATTCATGTTTTTATTGTACATAATGATACTGTGTAGATTTTCTTGTGTACACGGTGTATGTATGTGAAATGCATTTTATTCAATTTTTTTCCCAAACTACTCAGTGGCAAAAATATATTTTCTTTTTCCAACTAGATTTCAGTTACATTTTACAATGGCAGGGCGGAGACAGCATGTACCTTGCAGGAGTATAGTAAGCTAGTAGGCTGAATGGAAACCAACCAACACATGCTAATCCACGATTCTCTCACATCTCACCCAGTGTCTTTCACTCACAGACAGATTCCAAAGGGCCTCCCACTCACTCACTCAGTCACCTACCACAGATGAGGGACACATTGTCCCCTGCCTGTCCCTCCCTGTCACACCTGCTATGGCCCTATGAGGCCCAGTCCAGGGACCCAGAGCATGCATCACTCTGCTGTATCATGGCACCTGATCATCAGCAGCAGCTTCCTTCCCTTCTCTCAATAACGTGTTGCAGGAACCACGGAGCCGTTGACAGGCATGTGTATCACAGCAGGTCCAGGTCAGCTGACCAGCGTCCCGCGCTAGAGCGCACCACCACGGAGCGGCCCGACTCCGCCCTCATGAGGTCCATGCCGTCTTTACCCTCCGGACGCTCCGCCCCTCCCTCACCTGCCTTAACGAGGTGACCAGACAGACACATCTACAGGAGGCTGGTGTCACTATAAATCAGACGATGGCCTCATTGTAATGGTTGGAATGGAATTCATGGATTGGAATCAAACACATGGGTTTGATGTGTTTCATACGTTTCCATTTCTGCCATTGCAGCCGTTACAATGAGCCCATCCTCCGATTTCTCCTCCCACCAGCCTCCACTGCATAGCTACTGCCCCACCAATCCAAAGAACAACCAACAACCACCACCCACCCCTCTCTCTGCCTGTCTCACTGCAACCAACCACCAACCCCCCACCACCCACCCAGCATCCAATCAGCATCCAGCCAGCTCACCACTTTATCATTTACTCCGCCCCCCCTCCTAAAGCAACGAATGGTGCTGCATTTCCTTCCCCATCCCAGACTGGTAGTAGACTAGATAGTAACTCTTTTTGTTTTTGGAACACACTACTTATACACTACTTTGACTGAGTATAGTAGTGATGGATCACCATTGTGCTTTTCTTTCTTTACTAACATTACCTGTTATAATCCTGTAATTACATTTTTTATTCCAGTTGTTTTTTTTCTAATCTTTTGTAGACCGTCAGATCGCATGGTCGCATTGGTCCACATTGGTCCACATTGGTCCACATTGAACAAACGCCCATGGGTGCTGTCCTCACTCTTTCCTTGCAACTTAATGGGTCGAGTGAAACATGCGATTCATCACCTTTGTTGCAAAACTGATGCTACATTATCTCTAGCATGTCATGTACCAAATGTCATTGTTTTGATGGGTTGTAGAGTTCATCAACTGGTAGGTGCTGACATGAATTAGAAAGAACCCAGATACCCTGCTTTGGCCTACACCAGATATGCAGGATTTATTCAAATCAGTCAGCAACCTACCAATTACAAATGAGCTTGATCATCTGTTATGTGCTTTTAATTAGAATAAGACACCAGTAATCAATATTAGCCATTTTCAGGCAATAACTTTTAGTCATTCATGTTTAGTAAATGAAGTATTAATTCAAGCTACTGTATTTGATGCTTCTGCATAGCCTGACTTCAACACATATCAGAATACAGTGTTTAGCAGACACAGATGCTCAACTGGCAGATGGTGTAAAAACATAATACAAGTCTTATGGGAGAAAGAATATCTGTTGAGAATACGTTCAATACAATAGACTGAAAAAATATTCTACAGAAAGTAAAAGGTTAAGTTGATCAGGTAATTGATCAGTTCATTGATCAGGTAATTGACCAGGTAATTGATCAGTTAATTGATCAGGCAATTGATCAGGTAATCGATCATTTCATTGATCAGTTCATTGATCAGTTCATTGATCAGGTAATTGATCAGTTCATTGATCAGGTAATTGATCAGGTAATTGATCTGTTCATTGATCAGTTCATTGATCTGTTCATTGATCAGTTCATTGATCAGTTCATTGATCAGGTAATTGATCAGGTAATTGATCAGGTAATCGATCATTTCATTGATCAGTGCATTGATCAGTTCATTGATCAGTTCATTGATCAGTTAATTGATCAGTTCATTGATCAGGTAATTGATCAGGTAATCGATCAGTTCATTGATCAGTTCATTGATCAGGTAATTGATCAGTTCATTGATCAGGTAATTGACCAGGTAAATGATCTGTTATGTGTCCAGCTTTCACCGATCCAACAACATAGCAGCTTCCCTGGTTGAGCATGGACATGATTGTACACAACATGTCCAGTATATATGTGAACTGACATATATATGTGTTGGATACCATTTTTTTCTCCATGTTT
>NC_088398.1:15055069-15120069 GCF_034236695.1 Oncorhynchus nerka | reverse complement strand
ATGTCGTATGTTTTACCCCCTACGCCACTTTCCATCAGTTTGTATAGCAGACTCTCATGCCAAATTGAGTCGAAGGCTTTTTTGAAATCAACAAAGCATGAGAAGACTTTGCCTTTGTTTTGGTTTGTTTGGTTGTCAATTAGGGTGTGCAGGGTGAATACATGGTCTGTTGTACGGTAATTTGGTAAAAAGCCAATTTGACATTTGCTCAGTACATTGTTTTCATTGAGGAAATGTACGAGTCTGCTGTTAATGATAGTGCAGAGGATTTTCCCAAGGTTACTGTTGATGCATATTCCACGGTAGTTATTGGGGTCAAATTTGTCTCCACTTTTGTGGATTGGGTGATCAGTCCTTGGTTCCAAATATGGGGGAAGATGCCAGAGCTAAGGATGATGTTAAAGAGTTTTAGTATAGCCAATTGGAATTTGTTGTCTGTATAGTTGATCATTTCATTAAGGATACCATCAGCACCACAGGCCTTTTTGTGTTGGAGGGTTTTTATTTTGTCCTGTAACTCGTTCAAGGTAATTGGAGAATCCAGTGGGTTCTGGTAGTCTTTAATAGTTGATTCTAAGATTTGTATTTGATCATGTATATGTTTTTGCTCTTTATTCTTTGTTATAGATCCACAAAGATTGGAGAAGTGGTTTACCCATACATCTCCATTTTGGATAGATAATTCTTCGTGGTGTTGTTTGTTTAGTGTTTTCCAATTTTCCCAGAAGTGGTTAGAGTCTATGGATTCTTCAATTACATTGAGCTGATTTCTGACGCGCTGTTCCTTCTTTTTCCGTAGTGTATTTCTGTATTGTTTTAGTGATTCACCATATTCAAGGCGTAGACTCAGATTTTCCGGGTCTCTATGTTTTTGGTTGGACAGATTTCTCAATATCTTTCTTAGATTTTTGCATTCTTCATCAAACCATTTGTCATTGTTGTTCATTTTCTTCGGTTTTCTATTTGAGATTTTTAGATTTGATAGGGAAGCTCTCTCTCTCTCTCTCTCTCTCTCTCTCTCTCTCTCTGTCTCTCTCTGTCTCTGTCTCTGTCTCTCTCTGTCTCTGTCTCTCTCTCTCTCTCTCTCTCTCTGTCTCTCTCTCTATCTCTCTATCTCTCTCTCTCTCTGTCTCTGTCTCTCTCTCTCTCTCTCTCTCTCTCTTTCTGTCTCTCTCTCTCTATCTCTCTATCTCTCTCTCTCTCTCTGTCTCTCTCTCTCTCTCTCTCTCTCTCTCTCTCGCTCTCTGTGTCTCTCTGTGTGTCTATTAGAGATGTGTGTGCTAATTCGTTTCATGTCCAGGGCTCCTGCAGATGTAGCCTGCTACAAAGGAGTCATTTAGAAACCTAATGAAAAGAGCAAGCAGTTTGTGGAGATCAGGGGGTCTTTTATGAAGCTCCGCGCGGGAAGAAAGGGAAACAGGAGAGGCACACCAGTTTTTTTAAACCAAATTATTGCTTTATTAAAAGCTGTGGGGATCTAGTCCCTGCTACAATGGCACAAACACATAGGAAGGTGCTGAAAGGATATCAGGGTAGTGTACGTATGTAGCTTTCTGTCTGTCAGAGACTCCAATATGGCACCTGATAGAGAGGCTGCAGTGAAGCTCAAGTGTGACAGACTGAAAGAGATGAACGTTTGTATCTACCAGCCGCTGACAACGCCACGTTTGATATTATTATTCATTCTCAGTTTAAGGGGAGAGAAAAAAAGTTAGGAGAATGATGCAGGTTTCAGCGGGACTGGCAAGAGTGTATTTTTCAAATGCAAACTAACCTTAAAGTTGATCAATTCAGTCATTTTTTGCTATGCTAATTTCCTGGGGACATTAGAGATATTTTGGGGGGAGGAGGAGAGGTGTGTAAGATGCATTATTTTTAATAATATTCAGATGCAGGGCGAAATGTTTTCTGAACTAATACAAATCAGGCTGCTGTACTGTAATTCCATCAGCACCAATTTATTGAAGCAAAATGGTAATATGCAAATACCAGAAGAGATGTACAGCTACAAGCCAAAACTCTGAAATCATTTAGATTTAAAGAAATATTATTGCACACAGAGGGAGAAAATTAATCACACAGAAAAATGTCTCCTTTACGATTGCTCTGGTGTATTACCTGGGGGCAGGAATTGTAAATGGGAAATCAACATTGTACCTTCTGATAAGGCTAACAAATTAATACAAGTATTTTCTTCAGACCTCCCATGCTGATGCTCGAGTGAAAGTCACAGAGGAACTTTTATTCTTTCTCTCTCTCAGAGGGTCGGTTCAGTCGGTACCTGTAATTTATTTTACAAGTCAGGTTGCTTTCAGGTGCATAACATCCACAATGCACTTCTTCAATGCCTAGTTTAGATGGAGTAGTTATGTGTTTAATTGGCAAAGAACATTCAGTTTTGTCAAATTTTGTCTTATACAGTATTTCTAAACAGTATATATCAAATAACTCTGTGTGTGTGTGTGTGTGTGTGTGTGTGTGTGTGTGTGTGTGTGTGTGTGTGTGTGTTTGTGTGTGTTTGTGTGTGTGTGTGTGCATGCCCGTGTGTCCAGGTCCCCTAGAGGATGGCGCCCTGGGGGAAGAGGAGGAGTGTGTGTCGGAGGAGAACGAACTCATGGCCAAAGATGAGTTCTCCACAGAGGATTTCTCAGCAGAGTTTGAGTCAGAGAACATGAGCTGTGAGGACATTGAGTATTACTGCAACAAAGGTGACCTGCATTCTCATAGTTCTTTTAATAATACCCACATGGCAGTCATAGACACTCAAATAAATGGGTTCCACATTTCAATAATTGTAGTATTTACAGGATATATACTGGACTATTAAGATGGTAGTTAGAGCAGTAGTGGTTGAGAACCCTTCAGTGGTCGTCTGTAGACCAAAATGGTTTGACTCCCCTTTCACGTGACTGGTAAGATTTTCCAACTCTTTGAACAGCATGGTACACAGAACCTAACCTGGACACAGTCAGGGCAATCTGACAGGACATTTAACAATGTGGGAAATGATGCTGTATCTCTGTGTTCTGGGTTGAATCTTTTATTTATGATTCACAGAATGTACCTAAGAGCAGCGGATTGATTTAGATGTCACCCACAACACTGCTTCTCTCTCTCTCTCTCCCTTCTCTCTCCTCTCTCTATCTCTCTCTCTCCCTTCTCTCTCTCTCTCTCTCTCCCTTCTCTCTCTCTCCCTCTCTCTCTCTTCTCTCTCTCCCTTCTCTCTCTCTCCCTTCTCTCTCTCTCCCTTCTCTCTCTCTCTCTCGCTCTCTCCCTTCTCTCTCTCTCTTCTCTCTCTCTCTCTCTCTCTCTCTCCCTTCTCTCTCTCTCTTCTCTCTCTCTCTCTCTCTCTCCCTTCTCTCTCTCTCTCTCTCTCTCTCTCTTCCTTCTCTCTCTCTTCCTTCTCTCTCTTCCTTCTCTCTCTATCTCTCTCTCTCCCTTCTCTCTCCTCTCTCTATCTCTCTCTCTCCCTTCTCTCTCTCTCTCTCTCTCTCCCTTCTCTCTCTCTCCCTCTCTCTCTCTTCTCTCTCTTCTCTCTCTCCCTTCTCTCTCTCTCCCTTCTCTCTCTCTCCCTTCTTCTCTCTCTCTCCCTTCTCTCTCTCTCTCTCTCTCTCCCTCTCTCTCTCTCTTCTCTCTCTCTCTCTCTCTCTCTCTCTCTCTCTCCCTTCTCTCTCTCTCTCCCTTCTCTCTCTCTCTCTCTCTCCCCCTTCTCTCTCTCTCTCTCTCTCTCTCTTCCTTCTCTCTCTCTTCCTTCTCTCTCTTCCTTTCTCTCTCTCTCTCTCCTTTCTCTCTCTCTCCCTTGTCTCTCTCTCTCTCTCTCTCCCTTGTATCTCTCTCTCTCTCTTGTCTCTCTCTCTCTCTCCCTTGTCTATCTCTCTCTCTCTCTCTCTCCCTTGTCTCTCTCTCTCCCTTCTCTCTCTCTTTCCCTTGTCTCTCTCTCTCTCCCTTCTCTCTCTCTTTCTCCCTTGTCTCTATCTCCCTTCTCTCTCTCTCTCTCCCTTGTCTCTCTCTCTCTCTCTCGCTTCTCTCTCTCCCTTCTCTGTCTCTCTCTCCCTTCTCTCTCTCTCTCTCTCTCTCCCTTGTGTCTCTCTCTCTCCCATGTATCTCTCTCTGTCTCTCCCATGTCACTCTCTCCCTCTATGTATATCTGTCTCTGTCTCTGTCTCTGTCTCTGTCTCTCTCCATCTATGTATATCTGTCTCTGTCTCTCCCTCTATGTATCTCTGTCTCTGTCTCTCTCCCTCTATTTATCTCTGTCTCTGTCTCTCTCCCTCTATTTATCTCTGTCTCTGTCTCTCTCCTATGTATATCTGTCTCTGTCTCTCTCCCTCTATGTATATCTGTCTCTGTCTCTCTCCCTCTATGTATCTCTGTCTCTCCCTCTATGTATCTCTGTCTCTGTCTCTCTCCCTCTATGTATATCTGTCTCTGTCTCTCTCCCTCTATGTATATCTGTCTCTGTCTCTCTCCATCTATGTTTATCTGTCTCTGTCTCTGTCCCTCTATGTATATCTGTCTCTGTCTCTCTCCCTCTATGTATATCTGTCTCTCCCTCTATGTATATCTGTCTCTGTCTCTCTCCCTCTATGTTTATCTGTCTCTGTCTCTCTCCCTCTATGTATATCTGTCTCTGTCTCTCTCCCTCTCTGTATATCTGTCTCTGTCTCTCTCCCTCTATGTTTATCTGTCTCTGTCTCTCTCCTTCTATGTATATCTGTCTCTGTCTCTCTCCCTCTATGTATATCTGTCTCTGTCTCTGTCTCTGTCTCTGTCTCTCTCCATCTATGTATATCTGTCTCTGTCTCTCCCTCTATGTATCTCTGTCTCTGTCTCTCTCCCTCTATTTATCTCTGTCTCTGTCTCTCTCCCTCTATTTATCTCTGTCTCTGTCTCTCTCCTATGTATATCTGTCTCTGTCTCTCTCCCTCTATGTATATCTGTCTCTGTCTCTCTCCCTCTATGTATCTCTGTCTCTACCTCTATGTATCTCTGTCTCTGTCTCTCTCCCTCTATGTATATCTGTCTCTGTCTCTCTCCCTCTATGTATATCTGTCTCTGTCTCTCTCCATCTATGTTTATCTGTCTCTGTCTCTGTCCCTCTATGTATATCTGTCTCTGTCTCTCTCCCTCTATGTATATCTGTCTCTCCCTCTATGTATATCTGTCTCTGTCTCTCTCCCTCTATCTTTATCTGTCTCTGTCTCTCTCCCTCTATGTATATCTGTCTCTGTCTCTCTCCCTCTCTGTATATCTGTCTCTGTCTCTCTCCCTCTATGTTTATCTGTCTCTGTCTCTCTCCTTCTATGTATATCTGTCTCTGTCTCTCTCCCTCTATGTATATCTGTCATTGTCTCTCTCCCTCTATGTATATCTGTCTCTGTCTCTCTCCCTCTATGTATATCTGTCTCTGTCTCTCTCCCTCTATGTATATCTGTCTCTGTCTCTCTCCCTCTATGTATATATGTCTCTGTCTCTCCCTCTATGTATATCTCTCTCTCCATCTATGTATATCTGTCTCTGTCTCTCTCCCTCTATGTATATCTGTCTCTGTCTCTCTCCCTCTATGTATATCTGTCTCTCTCCCTCTATGTATATCTGTCTCTGTCTCTCTCCCTCTATGTATATCTGTCTCTCTCCCTCTATGTATATATGTCTCTGTCTCTCCCTCTATGTATATCTGTCTCTCCCTCTATGTATATCTGTCTCTCCCTCTATGTATATCTGTCTCTCCCTCTATGTATATCTGTCTCTCCCTCTATGTATATCTGTCTCCCCCTCTATGTATATCTGTCTCTGTCTCTCCCTCTATGTATATCTGTCTCTCCCTCTATGTATATCTGTCTCTGTCTCTCTCCCTCTATGTATATCTGTCTCTATGTATATCTGTCTCTCCCTCTATGTATATCTGTCTCTGTCTCTCTCCCTCTATGTATATCTGTCTCTATGTATATCTGTCTCTCCCTCTATGTATATCTGTCTCTATGTATATCTGTCTCTCCCTCTATCCTTAGAAAGCATGAGCTCTTGAGTTGGGAAAATCTTGTGCAATACACCGACACATGTCTTGTATTCAAGATCCTTAATGGCCTGGCTCCCCCTCCACTCAATATTTTTGTTAAACAGAAAACCCAGACATATGGCAGCAGATCCACAAGGTCTGCCATGAGAGGTGACTGTATAGTTCCCCTAAGGAAAAGCACCTTTAGTAAATCTGCATTCTCTGTGAGAGCTTCCCATGTCTGGAATACACTGCCATCAGACACACATAACTGCACCACATATCACACTTTCACAAAATGCTTGAAGACCTGGCTGAAGGTCAATCAGATTTGTGAACATGGTCCCTAGCTGTGTGTTGCCGCTTTCCATGTTGTCTGTTGTCTGTAGCTTGTGAGGTGTGGAAACACTTTGTTGCTTTTATGAATTTTGTCTTGCTGCTTTTTGTTCTATGTTGCTCTGCCTGTATGCTATGTCTTGCTTGTCCTATGTTGCTATGTCTTGCTTGTTCTATGGTGCTATTGTCTATATTGTAATTGTTTTTAATAACCTGCCCAGGGACTGCGGTTGAAAATTAGCCGGCTGGCTAAAACCGGCACTTTTACTGAAACGTTGATTAATGTGCACTGTCCCTGTAAAAAAAAAATGAAAAAAAAAAATATATATGTATATATGTCTCTCCCTCTATGTATATCTCTCTCTCCCTCTATGTATATCTGTCTCTCCCTCTATGTATATCTGTCTCTCCCTCTATGTATATCTGTCTCTCCCTCTATGTATATATGTCTCTCCCTCTATGTATATCTGTCTCTCCCTCTATGTATATCTGTCTCTCCCTCTATGTATATATGTCTCTCCCTCTATGTATATCTGTCTCTCCCTCTATGTATATCTGTCTCTCCCTCTATGTATATCTGTCTCTCCCTCTATGTATATCTGTCTCTCCCTCTATGTATATCTGTCTCTCCCTCTATGTATATCTGTCTCTCCCTCTATGTATATCTGTCTCTCCCTCTATGTATATCTGTCTCTCCCTCTATGTATATATGTCTCTCCCTCTATGTATATCTGTCTCTCCCTCTATGTATATATGTCTCTCCCTCTATGTATATCTGTCTCTCCCTCTATGTATATCTGTCTCTGTCTCTCTCCCTCTATGTATATCTGTCTCTCCCTCTATGTATATCTGTCTCTCCCTCTATGTATATCTGTCTCTCCCTCTATGTATATCTGTGTCTCTCCCTCTATGTATATCTGTCTCTGTCTCTCTCCCTCTATGTATATCTGTCTCTCCCTCTATGTATATCTGTCTCTCCCTCTATGTATATCTGTGTCTCTCCCTCTATGTATATCTGTCTCTGTCTCTCCCTCTATGTATATCTGTCTCTGTCTCTCCCTCTATGTATATCTGTCTCTGTCTCTCTCCCTCTATGTATATCTGTCTCTCCCTCTATGTATATCTGTCTCCCCCTCTATGTATATATGTCTCTCCCTCTATGTATATCTGTCTCTCCCTCTATGTATATCTGTCTCTCCCTCTATGTATATATGTCTCTCCCTCTATGTATATCTGTCTCTCCCTCTATGTATATATGTCTCTCCCTCTATGTATATCTGTCTCTCCCTCTATGTATATCTGTCTCTCCCTCTATGTATATCTGTCTCTCCCTCTATGTATATCTCTCTATCCCTCTATGTATATATGTCTCTCCTTCTATGTATATCTGTGTCTGTCTCTCTCCCTCTATGTATATCTGTCTCTGTCTCTCTCCTTCTATGTATATCTGTGTCTGTCTCTCTCCTTCTATGTATATCTGTGTCTGTCTCTCCCTCTATGTATATCTGTCTCTGTCTCTCCCCCTCTATGTATATATGTCTCTGTCTCTCCCTCTATGTATATATGTCTCTCCCTCTATGTATATCTGTCTCTCCCTCTATGTATATATGTCTCTCCCTCTATGTATATCTGTCTCTCCCTCTATGTATATCTGTCTCTCCCTCTATGTATATCTGTCTCTCCCTCTATGTATGTCTGTCTCTCCCTCTATGTATATCTGTCTCTCCCTCTATGTATGTATCTCTCTCCCTCTATGTATATCTGTGTCTGTCTCTCTCCTTCTATGTATATCTGTCTCTGTCTCTCCCCCTCTATGTATATCTGTCTCTCCCTCTATGTGTCTCTGTCTCTCTCCCTCTATGTATATCTGTGTCTGTCTCTCTCCTTCTATGTATATCTGTCTCTCCCCCTCTATGTATATCTGTCTCTCCCTCTATGTATGTCTGTCTCTTCCTCTATGTATATCTGTCTCTCCCTCTATGTATGTATCTCTCTCCCTCTATGTATATCTGTCTCTGTCTCTCTCCTTCTATGTATATATGTCTCTGTCTCTCTCCCTCTATGTATTTCTGTCTCTCCCTCTATTATATATGTCTCTGTCTCTCCCCCTCTATGTGTATCTGTCTCTGTCTCTGTCTCTCTCCCTCTATGTATATCTGTCTCTGTCTCTCTCCCTCTATGTATCTCTGTCTCTGTCTCTCTCCCTCTATGTATCTCTGTCTCTGTCTCTCCCTCTATGTATATATGTCTCTCCATCTATGTATATCTCTCTCTCCCTCTATGTATATATGTCTCTCCATCTATGTATATCTGTCTCTGTCTCTCTCCCTCTATGTATATATGTCTCTCCATCTATGTATATCTGTCTCTGTCTCTCTCCCTCTATGTATATATGTCTCTCCATCTATGTATATCTGTCTCTCCCTCTATGTATATCTGTCTCTCCCTCTATGTATATCTGTCTCTCCCTCTATGTATATCTGTCTCTCCCTCTATGTATATATGTCTCTCCATCTATGTATATCTGTCTCTCCCTCTATGTATATCTGTCTCTCCCTCTATGTATATCTGTCTCTCCCTCTATGTATATCTGTCTCTCCCTCTATGTATATCTGTCTCTCCCTCTATGTATATCTGTCTCTCCCTCTATGTATATCTGTCTCTCCCTCTATGTATATCTGTCTCTCCCTCTATGTATATCTGTCTCTCCCTCTATGTATATCTGTCTCTCCCTCTATGTATATCTGTCTCTCCTCTATGTATATCTGTCTCTCTCCCTCTATGTATATCTGTCTCTCCTCTATGTATATATGTCTCTCCATCTATGTATATCTGTCTCCCTCTATGTATATCTGTCTCTCCCTCTATGTATATCTGTCTCTCCGTCTATGTATATCTGTCTCTCTCCTCTATGTATATCTGTCTCTCCCTCTATGTATATATGTCTCTCCCTCTATGTATATATGTCTCTCCCTCTATGTATATCTGTCTCTCCCTCTATGTATATATGTCTCTCCCTCTATGTATATATGTCTCTCCCTCTATGTATATATGTCTCTCCCTCTATGTATATCTCTCTCCCTCTATGTATATATGTCTCTCCATCTATGTATATCTGTCTCTCCCTCTATGTATATATGTCTCTCCACTATGTATATCTGTCTCTCCCTCTATGTATACATGTCTCTCCATCTATGTATATCTGTCTCTGTCTCTACCCTCTCCCTCTATGTATATCTGTCTCTGTCTCTCCCTCTATGTATCTCTGTCTCTGTCTCTCTCCCTCTATGTATATCTGTCTCTCCCTCTATGTATATCTGTCTCTCCCTCTATGTATATCTGTCTCTGTCTCTATGTATATCTGTCTCTCCCTCTATGTATATCTGTCTCTGTCTCTATGTATATCTGTCTCTCCCTCTATGTATATCTGTCTCTCCCTCTATGTATATCTGTCTCTGTCTCTATGTATATCTGTCTCTCCCTCTATGTATATCTGTCTCTGTCTCTATGTATATCTGTCTCTCCCTCTATGTATATCTGTCTCTCCCTCTATGTATATCTGTCTCTGTCTCTATGTATATCTGTCTCTGTCTCTATGTATATCTGTCTCTGTCTCTCCCTCTATGTATATCTGTCTCTCCCTCTATGTATATCTGTCTCTGTCTCTCCCTCTATGTATATCTGTCTCTGTCTCTATGTATATCTGTCTCTGTCTCTCCCTCTATGTATATCTGTCTCTCCTTCTATGTATATCTGTCTCTGTCTCTCCCCCTCTATGTATATATGTCTCTGTCTCTATGTATATCTGTCTCTCCCTCTATGTATATCTGTCTCTCCCTCTATGTATATCTGTCTCTGTCTCTCCCTCTATGTATATCTGTCTCTCCCTCTATGTATATCTGTCTCTGTCTCTATGTATATCTGTCTCTGTCTCTCCCTCTATGTATATCTGTCTCTCCTTCTATGTATATCTGTCTCTGTCTCTCCCTCTATGTATATCTGTCTCTCCCTCTATGTATATCTGTCTCTGTCTCTATGTATATCTGTCTCTGTCTCTCCCTCTATGTATATCTGTCTCTCCCTCTATGTATATCTGTCTCTGTCTCTATGTATATCTGTCTCTCCCTCTATGTATATCTGTCTCTCCCTCTATGTATATCTGTCTCTGTCTCTATGTATATCTGTCTCTCCCTCTATGTATATCTGTCTCTCCCTCTATGTATATCTGTCTCTCCCTCTATGTATATCTGTCTCTGTCTCTATGTATATCTGTCTCTGTCTCTCCCTCTATGTATATCTGTCTCTCCCTCTATGTATATCTGTCTCTGTCTCTATGTATATCTGTCTCTGTCTCTCCCTCTATGTATATCTGTCTCTCCCTCTATGTATATCTGTCTCTGTCTCTATGTATATCTGTCTCTGTCTCTATGTATATCTGTCTCTGTCTCTCCCTCTATGTATATCTGTCTCTCCTTCTATGTATATCTGTCTCTGTCTCTCCCCCTCTATGTATATATGTCTCTGTCTCTATGTATATCTGTCTCTCCCTCTATGTATATCTGTCTCTCCCTCTATGTATATCTGTCTCTGTCTCTCCCTCTATGTATATCTGTCTCTCCCTCTATGTATATCTGTCTCTGTCTCTATGTATATCTGTCTCTGTCTCTCCCTCTATGTATATCTGTCTCTCCTTCTATGTATATCTGTCTCTGTCTCTCCCTCTATGTATATCTGTCTCTCCCTCTATGTATATCTGTCTCTCCATCTATGTATATCTGTCTCTCCCTCTATGTATATCTGTCTCTCCCTCTATGTATATCTGTCTCTCCCTCTATGTATATCTGTCTCTCCCTCTATGTATATATGTCTCTCCATCTATGTATATCTGTCTCTCCCTCTATGTATATCTGTCTCTCCCTCTATGTATATCTGTCTCTCCTCTATGTATATCTGTCTCTCCCTCTATGTATATCTGTCTCTCCCCTCTATGTATATCTGTCTCTCCCTCTATGTATATCTGTCTCTCCCTCTATGTATATCTGTCTCTCCCTCTATGTATATCTCTCTCTCCCTCTATGTATATCTGTCTCTCCCTCTATGTATATCTGTCTCTCCCTCTATGTATATCTGTCTCTCCCTCTATGTATATATGTCTCTCCATCTATGTATATCTGTCTCTCCCTCTATGTATATCTGTCTCTCCCTCTATGTATATCTGTCTCTCCGTCTATGTATATCTGTCTCTCCCTCTATGTATATCTGTCTCTCCCTCTATGTATATATGTCTCTCCCTCTATGTATATATGTCTCTCCCTCTATGTATATCTGTCTCTCCCTCTATGTATATATGTCTCTCCCTCTATGTATATATGTCTCTCCCTCTATGTATATATGTCTCTCCCTCTATGTATATCTCTCTCTCCCTCTATGTATATATGTCTCTCCATCTATGTATATCTGTCTCTCCCTCTATGTATATATGTCTCTCCATCTATGTATATCTGTCTCTCTCCCTCTATGTATACATGTCTCTCCATCTATGTATATCTGTCTCTGTCTCTATCCCTCTATGTATATCTGTCTCTGTCTCTCCCTCTATGTATCTCTGTCTCTGTCTCTCTCCCTCTATGTATATCTGTCTCTCCCTCTATGTATATCTGTCTCTCCCTCTATTTATATCTGTCTCTGTCTCTATGTATATCTGTCTCTCCCTCTATGTATATCTGTCTCTGTCTCTATGTATATCTGTCTCTCCCTCTATGTATATCTGTCTCTCCCTCTATGTATATCTGTCTCTGTCTCTATGTATATCTGTCTCTCCCTCTATGTATATCTGTCTCTGTCTCTATGTATATCTGTCTCTCCCTCTATGTATATCTGTCTCTCCCTCTATGTATATCTGTCTCTCCCTCTATGTATATCTGTCTCTGTCTCTATGTATATCTGTCTCTGTCTCTCCCTCTATGTATATCTGTCTCTCCCTCTATGTATATCTGTCTCTGTCTCTATGTATATCTGTCTCTGTCTCTATGTATATCTGTCTCTGTCTCTCCCTCTATGTATATCTGTCTCTCCTTCTATGTATATCTGTCTCTGTCTCTCCCCCTCTATGTATATATGTCTCTGTCTCTATGTATATCTGTCTCTCCCTCTATGTATATCTGTCTCTCCCTCTATGTATATCTGTCTCTGTCTCTCCCTCTATGTATATCTGTCTCTCCCTCTATGTATATCTGTCTCTGTCTCTATGTATATCTGTCTCTGTCTCTCCCTCTATGTATATCTGTCTCTCCTTCTATGTATATCTGTCTCTGTCTCTCCCTCTATGTATATCTGTCTCTCCCTCTATGTATATCTGTCTCTGTCTCTATGTATATCTGTCTCTGTCTCTCCCTCTATGTATATCTGTCTCTCCCTCTATGTATATCTGTCTCTGTCTCTATGTATATCTGTCTCTCCCTCTATGTATATCTGTCTCTCCCTCTATGTATATCTGTCTCTGTCTCTATGTATATCTGTCTCTCCCTCTATGTATATCTGTCTCTCCCTCTATGTATATCTGTCTCTCCCTCTATGTATATCTGTCTCTGTCTCTATGTATATCTGTCTCTGTCTCTCCCTCTATGTATATCTGTCTCTCCCTCTATGTATATCTGTCTCTGTCTCTATGTATATCTGTCTCTGTCTCTCCTCTATGTATATCTGTCTCTCCCCTCTATGTATATCTGTCTCTGTCTCTATGTATATCTGTCTCTGTCTCTATGTATATCTGTCTCTGTCTCTCCCTCTATGTATATCTGTCTCTCCTTCTATGTATATCTGTCTCTGTCTCTCCCCTCTATGTATATATGTCTCTGTCTCTATGTATATCTGTCTCTCCTCTATGTATATCTGTCTCTCCCTCTATGTATATCTGTCTCTGTCTCTCCCTCTATGTATATCTGTCTCTCCCTCTATGTATATCTGTCTCTGTCTCTATGTATATCTGTCTCTGTCTCTCCCTCTATGTATATCTGTCTCTCCTTCTATGTATATCTGTCTCTGTCTCTCCCTCTATGTATATCTGTCTCTCCCTCTATGTATATCTGTCTCTGTCTCTATGTATATCTGTCTCTGTCTCTCCCTCTATGTATATCTGTCTCTCCCTCTATGTATATCTGTCTCTGTCTCTATGTATATATGTCTCTGTCTCTCCCCCTCTATGTATATCTGTCTCTCCCTCTATGTGTCTCTGTCTCTCTCCCTCTATGTATTTCTGTCTCTCCCTCTATTATATATGTCTCTGTCTCTCCCCCTCTATGTGTATCTGTCTCTGTCTCTCTCCCTCTATGTATATCTGTCTCTGTCTCTCTCCCTCTATGTATCTCTGTCTCTCTCCCTCTATGTATCTCTGTCTCTGTCTCTCCCTCTATGTATATATGTCTCTCCATCTATGTATATCTCTCTCTCCCTCTATGTATATATGTCTCTCCATCTATGTATATCTGTCTCTGTCTCTCTCCATCTATGTATATCTGTCTCTCCATCTATGTATATCTGTCTCTATGTATATCTCTCCTCTATGTATATCTCTCTCCCTCTATGTATATCTCCATCTATGTATATCTGTCTCTCCCTCTATGTATATCTGTCTCTCCCTCTATGTATATCTGTCTCTCCCTCTATGTATATCTGTCTATGTATATCTGTCTCCTCTATGTATATCTGTCTATGTATATCTCCCTCTATGTATATCTGTCTCTCCCTCTATGTATATCTGTCTCTCCCTCTATGTATGTATATCTGTCTCTCCCTCTATGTATATCTGTCTCTCCTCTATGTATATCTGTCTCTCCCTCTATGTATATCTGTCTCTCCTCTATGTATATCTGTCTCTCCCTCTATGTATATCTGTCTCTCCCTCTATGTATATCTGTCTCTCCCTCTATGTATATGTCTGTCTCCCTCTATGTATATCTGTCTCTCCCTCTATGTATATCTGTCTCTCCCTCTATGTATATCTGTCTCTCCCTCTATGTATATCTGTCTCTCCCTCTATGTATATATGTCTCCCTCTATGTATATATGTCTCTCCATCTATATATGTCTCTCCTCTATGTATATATGTCTCTCCCTCTATGTCTCTCCCTCTATGTATATCTGTCTCTCCCTCTATGTATATCTGTCTCTCCCTCTATGTATATCTGTCTCTCCCTCTATGTATATATGTCTCTCCCTCTATGTATATATGTCTCTCTCTCTATGTATATATGTCTCTCCCTCTATGTATATATGTCTCTCTCTATGTATATATGTCTCCCTCTATGTATATATGTCTCTCTCCCTCTATGTATATCTGTCTCCTCTATGTATATCTGTCTCTCCCTCTATGTATATATGTCTCTCCTCTATGTATATATCTCTCTCCCTCTATGTATATATGTCTCTCCCTCTATGTATATCTCTCTCTCCCTCTCTCTCCCTCTATGTATATATGTCTCTCCATCTATGTATATCTGTCTCTCCCTCTATGTATATATGTCTCTCCATCTATGTATATCTGTCTCTCTCCCTCTATGTATATATGTCTCTCCATCTATGTATATCTGTCTCTGTCTCTATCCCTCTATGTATATCTGTCTCTGTCTCTCCCTCTATGTATCTCTGTCTCTGCCTCTCTCCCTCTATTTATCTCTGTCTCTGTCTCTCTCCCTCTATGTATATCTGTCTCTCCCTCTATGTATATCTGTCTCTGTCTCTATGTATATCTGTCTCTCCCTCTATGTATATCTGTCTCTCCCTCTGTATATCTGTCTCTGTCTCTATGTATATCTGTCTCTCCCTCTATGTATATCTGTCTCTCCCTCTATGTATATCTGTCTCTCCCTCTATGTATATCTGTCTCTGTCTCTATGTATATCTGTCTCTGTCTCTCCCTCTATGTATATCTGTCTCTCCCTCTATGTATATCTGTCTCTGTCTCTATGTATATCTGTCTCTGTCTCTATGTATATCTGTCTCTGTCTCTCCCTCTATGTATATCTGTCTCTCCTTCTATGTATATCTGTCTCTGTCTCTCCCCCTCTATGTATATATGTCTCTGTCTCTATGTATATCTGTCTCTCCTCTATGTATATCTGTCTCTCCCTCTATGTATATCTGTCTCTGTCTCTCCCTCTATGTATATCTGTCTCTCCTCTATGTATATCTGTCTCTGTCTCTATGTATATCTGTCTCTGTCTCTCCCTCTATGTATATCTGTCTCTCCTTCTATGTATATCTGTCTCTGTCTCTCCCTCTATGTATATCTGTCTCTCCCTCTATGTATATCTGTCTCTGTCTCTATGTATATCTGTCTCTGTCTCTCCCTCTATGTATATCTGTCTCTCCCTCTATGTATATCTGTCTCTGTCTCTATGTATATCTGTCTCTCCCTCTATGTATATCTGTCTCTCCCTCTATGTATATCTGTCTCTGTCTCTATGTATATCTGTCTCTCCCTCTATGTATATCTGTCTCTCCCTCTATGTATATCTGTCTCTCCCTCTATGTATATCTGTCTCTGTCTCTATGTATATCTGTCTCTGTCTCTCCCTCTATGTATATCTGTCTCTCCCTCTATGTATATCTGTCTCTGTCTCTATGTATATCTGTCTCTGTCTCTATGTATATCTGTCTCTGTCTCTCCCTCTATGTATATCTGTCTCTCCTTCTATGTATATCTGTCTCTGTCTCTCCCCCTCTATGTATATATGTCTCTGTCTCTATGTATATCTGTCTCTCCCTCTATGTATATCTGTCTCTCCCTCTATGTATATCTGTCTCTGTCTCTCCCTCTATGTATATCTGTCTCTCCCTCTATGTATATCTGTCTCTGTCTCTATGTATATCTGTCTCTGTCTCTCCCTCTATGTATATCTGTCTCTCCTTCTATGTATATCTGTCTCTGTCTCTCCCTCTATGTATATCTGTCTCTCCCTCTATGTATATCTGTCTCTGTCTCTCCCTCTATGTATATCTGTCTCTCCCTCTATGTATATCTGTCTCTGTCTCTATGTATATCTGTCTCTGTCTCTCCCTCTATGTATATCTGTCTCTCCTCTATGTATATCTGTCTCTGTCTCTATGTATATCTGTCTCTGTCTCTCCTCTATGTATATCTGTCTCTCCTTCTATGTATATCTGTCTCTGTCTCTCCCCCTCTATGTATATATGTCTCTGTCTCTATGTATATATGTCTCTCCCTCTATGTATATCTGTCTCTGTCTCTATGTATATCTGTCTCTGTCTCTCCCTCTATGTATATCTGTCTCTCCCTCTATGTATATCTGTCTCTATGTATATCTGTCTCTGTCTCTATGTATATCTGTCTCTGTCTCTCCCTCTATGTATATCTGTCTCTCCTTCTATGTATATCTGTCTCTGTCTCTCCCCCTCTATGTATATATGTCTCTGTCTCTATGTATATCTGTCTCTCCCTCTATGTATATCTGTCTCTCCCTCTATGTATATCTGTCTCTGTCTCTCCCTCTATGTATATCTGTCTCTCCCTCTATGTATATCTGTCTCTGTCTCTATGTATATCTGTCTCTGTCTCTCCCTCTATGTATATCTGTCTCTCCTTCTATGTATATCTGTCTCTGTCTCTCCCTCTATGTATATCTGTCTCTCCCTCTATGTATATCTGTCTCTGTCTCTATGTATATCTGTCTCTGTCTCTCCCTCTATGTATATCTGTCTCTCCCTCTATGTATATCTGTCTCTGTCTCTATGTATATCTGTCTCTGTCTCTCCCTCTATGTATATCTGTCTCTCCTTCTATGTATATCTGTCTCTGTCTCTCCCCCTCTATGTATATATGTCTCTGTCTCTATGTATATCTGTCTCTCCCTCTATGTATATCTGTCTCTCCCTCTATGTATATCTGTCTCTGTCTCTCCCTCTATGTATATCTGTCTCTCCCTCTATGTATATCTGTCTCTGTCTCTATGTATATCTGTCTCTGTCTCTCCCTCTATGTATATCTGTCTCTGTCTCTGTCTCTATGTATATCTGTCTCTGTCTCTCCCTCTATGTATATCTGTCTCTCCTTCTATGTATATCTGTCTCTGTCTCTCCCCCTCTATGTATATATGTCTCTGTCTCTATGTATATATGTCTCTCCCTCTATGTATATCTGTCTCTGTCTCTATGTATATCTGTCTCTGTCTCTCCCTCTATGTATATCTGTCTCTCCCTCTATGTATATCTGTCTCTATGTATATCTGTCTCTGTCTCTATGTATATCTGTCTCTGTCTCTCCCTCTATGTATATCTGTCTCTCCTTCTATGTATATCTGTCTCTGTCTCTCCCCCTCTATGTATATATGTCTCTGTCTCTATGTATATCTGTCTCTCCTCTATGTATATCTGTCTCTCCCTCTATGTATATCTGTCTCTGTCTCTCCCTCTATGTATATCTGTCTCTCCTCTATGTATATCTGTCTCTGTCTCTATGTATATCTGTCTCTGTCTCTCCCTCTATGTATATCTGTCTCTCCTTCTATGTATATCTGTCTCTGTCTCTCCCTCTATGTATATCTGTCTCTCCCTCTATGTATATCTGTCTCTGTCTCTATGTATATCTGTCTCTGTCTCTCCCTCTATGTATATCTGTCTCTCCCTCTATGTATATCTGTCTCTGTCTCTATGTATATCTGTCTCTGTCTCTCCCTCTATGTATATCTGTCTCTCCTTCTATGTATATCTGTCTCTGTCTCTCCCCCTCTATGTATATATGTCTCTGTCTCTATGTATATCTGTCTCTCCCTCTATGTATATCTGTCTCTGTCTCTATGTATATCTGTCTCTGTCTCTCCCTCTATGTATATCTGTCTCTCCCTCTATGTATATCTGTCTCTGTCTCTATGTATATATGTCTCTCCCTCTATGTATATCTGTCTCTCCCTCTATGTATATCTGTCTCTCCCTCTATGTATATATGTCTCTCCCTCTATGTATATATGTCTCTCCCTCTATGTATATATGTCTCTCCCTCTATGTATATCTGTCTCTCCATCTATGTATATATGTCTCTCCCTCTATGTATATATGTCTCTCCCTCTATGTATATATGTCTCTCCCTCTATGTATATCTGTCTCTCCCTCTATGTATATCTATCTCTCCCTCTATGTATATCTGTCTCTCCTTCTATGTATATCTGTGTATGTCTCTCTCCCTCTATGTATATCTGTCTCTGTCTCTCTCCTTCTATGTATATCTGTGTCTGTCTCTCTCCTTCTATGTATATCTGTCTCTGTCTCTCTCCCTCTATGTATATCTGTCTCTGTCTCTCCCCCTCTATGTATATATGTCTCTGTCTCTCCCTCTATGTATATCTGTGTCTGTCTCTCTCCTTCTATGTATATCTGTGTCTGTCTCTCCCTCTATGTATATCTGTCTCTGTCTCTCCCCCTCTATGTATATATGTCTCTCCCTCTATGTATATCTGTCTCTCCCTCTATGTATATCTGTCTCTGTCTCTCTCCCTCTATGTATATATGTCTCTGTCTCTCCCTCTATGTATATATGTCTCTCCCTCTATGTATATCTGTCTCTGTCTCTCTCCCTCTATGTATATATGTCTCTCCATCTATGTATATCTGTCTCTGTCTCTCTCCCTCTATGTATATATGTCTCTCCATCTATGTATATCTGTCTCTGTCTCTCTCCCTCTATGTATATATGTCTCTCCATCTATGTATATCTGTCTCTGTCTCTCTCCCTCTATGTATATATGTCTCTCCATCTATGTATATCTGTCTCTGTCTCTCTCCCTCTATGTATATATGTCTCTCCATCTATGTATATCTGTCTCTGTCTCTCTCCCTCTATGTATATATGTCTCTCCATCTATGTATATCTGTCTCTCCTTCTATGTATATCTGTGTCTGTCTCTCTCCCTCTATGTATATCTGTCTCTGTCTCTCCCTCTATGTATATCTGTCTCTCCTTCTATGTATATCTGTGTCTGTCTCTCTCCCTCTATGTATATCTGTCTCTGTCTCTCCCCCTCTATGTATATATGTCTCTGTCTCTCTCCTTCTATGTATATCTGTGTCTGTCTCTCTCCTTCTATGTATATCTGTGTCTGTCTCTCCCTCTATGTATATCTGTCTCTGTCTCTCCCCCTCTATGTATATCTGTCTCTCCCTCTATGTATATATGTCTCTCCCTCTATGTATATATGTCTCTCCCTCTATGTATATATGTCTCTCCCTCTATGTATATCTGTGTCTTTCTCTCTCCCTCTATGTATATCTGTCTCTGTCTCTCCCCCTCTATGTATATATGTCTCTCCCTCTATGTATATCTGTCTCTCCCTCTATGTATATATTTCTCTCCCTCTATGTATATATGTCTCTCCCTCTATGTATATATGTCTCTCCCTCTATGTATATCTGTCTCTCCCTCTGTGTATATATGTCTCTCTCCCTCTATGTATATCTGTCTCTCTCCCTCTATGTATATATGTCTCTCCCTCTAAGTATATATGTCTCTCCCTCTATGTATATATGTCTCTCCCTCTATGTATATCTGTCTCTCCCTCTATGTATATCTGTCTCTCCCTCTATGTATATCTGTCTCTGTCTCTCTATGTATATATGTCTCTCCCTCTATGTATATCTGTCTCTCCCTCTATGTATATCTGTCTCTCCCTCTATGTATATCTGTCTCTGTCTCTCTATGTATATATGTCTCTCCCTCTATGTATATCTGTCTCTCCCTCTATGTATATCTGTCTCTCCCTCTATGTATATCTGTCTCTCCCTCTATGTATATCTGTCTCTCTCCCTCTATGTATATCTGTCTCTCCCTCTATGTATATCTGTCTCTGTCTCTCCCTCTATGTATATCTGTCTCTCCCTCTATGTATATCTGTGTCTGTCTCTCTCCTTCTATGTATATATGTCTCTCCCTCTATGTATATCTGTCTCTCCCTCTATGTATATCTGTCTCTGTCTCTCCCTCTATGTATATCTGTCTCTGTCTCTCCCTCTATGTATATCTGTCTCTCCCTCTATGTATATCTGTCTCTCCCTCTATGTATATCTGTCTCTCCCTCTATGTATATCTGTGTCTGTCTCTCTCCTTCTATGTATATATGTCTCTCCCTGTATGTATATCTGTCTCTGTCTCTCTCCTTCTATGTATATATGTCTCTGTCTCTCCCCCTCTATGTATATCTGTCTCTCCCTCTATGTGTCTCTGTCTCTCTCCCTCTATGTATTTCTGTCTCTCCCTCTATTATATATGTCTCTGTCTCTCCCTCTATGTGTATCTGTCTCTGTCTCTGTCTCTCTCCCTCTATGTATATCTGTCTCTGTCTCTCTCCCTCTATGTATCTCTGTCTCTGTCTCTCTCCCTCTATGTATCTCTGTCTCTGTCTCTCCCTCTATGTATATATGTCTCTCCATCTATGTATATCTCTCTCTCCCTCTATGTATATATGTCTCTCCATCTATGTATATCTGTCTCTGTCTCTCTCCCTCTATGTATATCTGTCTCTCCCTCTATGTATATCTGTCTCTCCCTCTATGTATATCTGTCTCTCCCTCTATGTATATCTGTCTCTCCCTCTATGTATATATGTCTCTCCATCTATGTATATCTGTCTCTCCCTCTATGTATATCTCTCTCTCCCTCTATGTATATCTGTCTCTCCCTCTATGTATATATGTCTCTCTCCATCTATGTATATCTGTCTCTCCCTCTATGTATATCTCTCTCTCCCTCTATGTATATCTGTCTCTCCCTCTATGTATATATGTCTCTCCCTCTATGTATATCTCTCTCTCCCTCTATGTATATATGTCTCTCTCCATCTATGTATATCTGTCTCTGTCTCTATCCCTCTATGTATATCTGTCTCTGTCTCTCCCTCTATGTATCTCTGTCTCTGTCTCTCTCCCTCTATTTATCTCTGTCTCTGTCTCTCTCCCTCTATGTATATCTGTCTCTCCCTCTATGTATATCTGTCTCTGTCTCTCCCTCTATGTATATATGTCTCTCCCTCTATGTATATCTGTCTCTCCCTCTATGTATATATGTCTCTCCCTCTATGTATATATGTCTCTCCCTCTATGTATATCTGTCTCTCCCTCTATGTATATCTGTCTCCCCCTCTATGTATATCTGTCTCTCCCTCTATGTATATATGTCTCTCCCTCTATGTATATATGTCTCTCCCTCTATGTATATCTGTCTCTCCCTCTATGTATATCTGTCTCCCCTCTATGTATATCTGTCTCTGTCTCTATGTATATCTGTCTCTGTCTCTCCCTCTATGTATATCTGTCTCTGCTTCTATGTATATCTGTCTCTGTCTCTCCCCCTCTATGTATATATGTCTCTGTCTCTATGTATATCTGTCTCTCCCTCTATGTATATCTGTCTCTGTCTCTATGTATATCTGTCTCTGTCTCTCCCTCTATGTATATCTGTCTCTCCCTCTATGTATATCTGTCTCTGTCTCTATGTATATCTGTCTCTGTCTCTATGTATATCTGTCTCTGTCTCTATGTATATCTGTCTCTGTCTCTCCCTCTATGTGTATCTGTCTCTCCCTCTATGTATATCTGTCTCTCCCTCTATGTATATCTGTCTCTCCCTCTATGTATATCTGTCTCTCCCTCTATGTATATCTGTCTCTGTCTCTCCCTCTATGTATATCTGTCTCTCCCTCTATGTATATCTGTCTCTCCCTCTATGTATATCTGTCTCTCCCTCTATGTATATCTGTCTCTCCCTCTATGTATATCTGTCTCTCCCTCTATGTATATCTGTCTCTGTCTCTATGTATATCTGTCTCTGTCTCTCCCTCTATGTATATCTGTCTCTCCTTCTATGTATATCTGTCTCTGTCTCTCCCCCTCTATGTATATATGTCTCTGTCTCTATGTATATCTGTCTCTGTCTCTATGTATATCTGTCTCTGTCTCTCCCTCTATGTATATATGTCTCTCCCTCTATGTATATCTGTCTCTGTCTCTATGTATATCTGTCTCTGTCTCTCCCTCTATGTATATCTGTCTCTCCCTCTATGTATATCTGTCTCTGTCTCTATGTATATCTGTCTCTGTCTCTCCCTCTATCTATATCTGTCTCTCCTTCTATGTATATCTGTCTCTGTCTCTCCCCCTCTATGTATATATGTCTCTGTCTCTATGTATATCTGTCTCTGTCTCTCCCTCTATGTATATCTGTCTCTCCCTCTATGTATATCTGTCTCTGTCTCTATGTATATCTGTCTCTGTCTCTCCCTCTATGTATATCTGTCTCTCCTTCTATGTATATCTGTCTCTGTCTCTCCCCCTCTATGTATATATGTCTCTGTCTCTCTCCTTCTATGTATATCTGTGTCTGTCTCTCTCCTTCTATGTATATCTGTGTCTGTCTCTCCCTCTATGTATATCTGTCTCTGTCTCTCCCCCTCTATGTATATATGTCTCTCCCTCTATGTATATCTGTCTCTCCCTCTATGTATATCTGTCTCTGTCTCTCCCCCTCTATGTATATCTGTCTCTGTCTCTCCCCCTCTATGTATATATGTCTCTCCCTCTATGTATGTATGTCTCTCCCTCTATGTATATCTCTCTCCCTCTATGTATATCTGTCTTTGTCTCTCCCTCTATGTATATCTGTCTCTGTCTCTCCCCCTCTATGTATATATGTCTCTCCCTCTATGTATATCTGTCTCTCCCTCTATGTATATCTGTCTCTGTCTCTCCCCCTCTATGTATATCTGTCTCTGTCTCTCCCCCTCTATGTATATATGTCTCTCCCTCTATGTATATCTCTCTCCCTCTATGTATATCTCTCTCCCTCTATGTATATCTGTCTCTGTCTCTCCCCCTCTATGTATATATGTCTCTCCCTCTATGTATGTATCTCTCTCCCTCTATGTATATCTCTCTCCCTCTATGTATATCTGTCTCTGTCTCTATCCCTCTATGTATATATGTCTCTCCCTCTATGTATATCTCTCTCCCTCTATGTATATCTGTGTCTGTCTCTCTCCCTCTATGTATATCTGTCTCTGTCTCTCCCCCTCTATGTATATATGTCTCTCCCTCTATGTATATCTCTCTCTCCCTCTATGTATATATGTCTCTCCATCTATGTATATCTGTCTCTCCCTCTATGTATATATGTCTCTCCATCTATGTATATCTGTCTCTGTCTCTATCCCTCTATGTATATCTGTCTCTGTCTCTCCCTCTATGTATCTCTGTCTCTGTCTCTCTCCCTCTATTTATCTCTGTCTCTGTCTCTCTCCCTCTATGTATATCTGTCTCTCCCTCTATGTATATCTGTCTCTCCCTCGATGTATATCTGTCTCTCCCTCTATGTATATCTGTCTCTGTCTCTATGTATATCTGTCTCTGTCTCTCCCTCTATGTATATCTGTCTCTCCCTCTATGTATATCTGTCTCTGTCTCTATGTATATCTGTCTCTGTCTCTATGTATATCTGTCTCTGTCTCTCCCTCTATGTATATCTGTCTCTCCTTCTATGTATATCTGTCTCTGTCTCTCCCCCTCTATGTATATATGTCTCTGTCTCTATGTATATCTGTCTCTCCCTCTATGTATATCTGTCTCTCCCTCTATGTATATCTGTCTCTCCCTCTATGTATATCTGTCTCTGTCTCTATGTATATCTGTCTCTCTGTCTATGTATATGTGTATCTGTCTCTCTCCCTCTATGTATATCTGTCTCTGTCTCTATGTATATCTGTCTCTGTCTCTCCCTCTATGTATATCTGTCTCTGTCTCTATGTATATCTGTCTCTGTCTCTCCCTCTATGTATATCTGTCTCTGTCTCTGTCTCTATGTATATCTGTCTCTGTCTCTCCCTCTATGTATATCTGTCTCTCCCTCTATGTATATCTGTCTCTGTCTCTATGTATATCTGTCTCTGTCTCTCCCTCTATGTATATCTGTCTCTGTCTCTATGTATATCTGTCTCTGTCTCTCCCTCTATGTATATATCTGTCTCTCCTCTATGTATATCTGTCTCTCTCCTCTATGTATATATCTGTGTCTGTCTCTCCCTCTATGTATATCTGTCTCTCTCCCCTCTATGTATATATCTCTCTCTATGTATATCTGTCTCTCCTCTATGTATATCTGTCTCTGTCTCTCCCCTCTATGTATATCTCTCTCCCTCTATGTATATCTCTCTCCATCTATGTATATCTGTCTCTGTCTCTCTCCCTCTATGTATATCTGTCCTTCTATGTCTGTGTCTGTCTCCTCTCCCTATGTATATCTGTCTCTGTCTCTCCCCTCTATGTATATATGTCTCTGTCTCTCTCCTCTATGTATATCTGTCTGTCTCTCTCCTCTATGTATATCTGTGTCTGTCTCTCTCCCTCTATGTATATCTGTCTCTGTCTCTCCCCTCTATGTATATCTCCTCTCCTCTCCTCTATGTATATATGTCTCTCCCTCTATGTATATATGTCTCTCCCTCTATGTATATCTGTCTGTCTCTCTCCCTCTATGTATATCTGTCTCTGTCTCTCCTCTATGTATATCTGTCTGTCCCTCTATGTATATCTGTCTGTCTCTCCCTCTATGTATATATGTCTCTCCCTCTATGTATATCTGTCTCTCCCTCTATGTATATCTGTCTCTGTCTCTCTCCTCTATGTATATCTGTCTCTGTCTCTCCCTCTATGTATATCTGTCTCTCCTCTATGTGTATCTGTCTCTCTCCCTCTATGTATATCTGTCTCTCCCTCTATGTATATCTGTCTCTCTCTCCTTCTATGTATATCTGTCTCTCCCTCTATTATATCTGTCTCTGTCTCTCTCCTCTATGTATATCTGTCTCTGTCTCTCCCTCTATGTATATCTGTCTCTGTCTCTGTCTCTCCCTCTATGTATATCTGTCTCTGTCTCTCCCTCTATGTATATCTGTCTCTCCCTCTATGTATCTCTCCCTCTATGTATCTCTGTATCTGTCTCTCCCTCTATGTATATCTGTCTCTCCCTCTATGTATATATGTCTCTCCTCTATGTATATCTGTCTCCTTCTATGTATATATGTCTCTGTCTCTCCCCCTGTATATCTGTATCTGTCTCTCCTTCTATGTATATCTGTCTCTGTCTCTCTCCCTCTATGTATATCTGTCTCTCCTCTATGTATATCTGTCTCTGTCTCTCTCCCTCTATGTATATCTGTCTCTCCCTCTATGTATATCTGTCTCTGTCTATGTATATCTCTCTCCTCTATGTATATATGTGTCTGTCTCTCCCTCTATCTGTCTCTGTCTCTCTCCCTCTATGTATATCTGTCTCTGTCTCTCCCTCTATATGTCTCTGTCTCTCCCTCTATGTATATCTGTCTCTCCTCTATGTATCTGTCTCTGTCTCTCTCCCTCTATGTATATATGTCTCTCCTCTATGTATATCTGTCTCTGTCTCTCTCCTCTATGTATATCTGTCTCTCCTCTATGTATATCTGTCTCTCCCTCTATGTATATCTGTCTCTGTCTCTCCCTCTATGTATATATCTGTCTCTCCCTCTATGTATATCTGTCTCTGTCTCTCCCCTCTATGTATATATGTCTCTGTCTCTCTCCTCTATGTATATCTGTGTCTGTCTCTCTCCTTCTATGTATATATCTGTGTCTGTCTCTCCCTCTATGTATATCTGTCTCTGTCTCTCCCTCTATGTATATATGTCTCTCCCTCTATGTATATCTGTCTCTCCCTCTATGTATATCTGTCTCTCCTCTATGTATATATGTCTCTGTCTCTCTCCCCCTCTATGTATATATGTCTCTCCTCTATGTATATCTGTCTCTCCCTCTATGTATATCTCTCCTCTATGTATATCTGTCTCTGTCTCTCCCTCTATGTATATCTGTCTCTCTCCCTCTATGTATATATGTCTCTCCCTCTATGTATATATGTCTCTCCCTCTATGTATATCTGTGTCTGTCTCTCTCCCTCTATGTATATCTGTCTCTGTCTCTCTCCCTCTATGTATATCTGTCTCTCCCTCTATGTATATATGTCTCTCCCTCTATGTATATATGTCTCTCCCTCTATGTATATATCTGTCTCCCCTCTATGTATATATGTCTCTCCATCTATGTATATCTGTCTCTGTCTCTCTCTCCTCTATCTCTGTATATCTGTCTCTGTCTCTCCCTCTATGTATCTCTGTCTCTGTCTCTCCCTCTATGTATATCTGTCTCTGTCTCTCTCCCTCTATGTATATCTGTCTCTCCCTCTATGTATATCTGTCTCTGTCTCTCCCTCTATGTATATCTGTCTCTCCTCTATGTATATCTGTGTCTGTCTCTCCCTCTATGTATATCTGTCTCTGTCTCTCCCTCTATGTATATATGTCTCTGTCTCTCTCCCTCTATGTATATCTGTCCCTCTATGTATATCTGTCTCTCTCTCTATGTATATCTGTCTCTGTCTCTCCCTCTATGTATATCTGTCTCTCCTTCTATGTATATCTGTCTCTGTCTCTCCCCCTCTATGTATATATGTCTCTCCTCTATGTATATCTGTCTCTCCCTCTATGTATATCTGTCTGTCTCTCTCCCTCTATGTATATCTGTCTCTGTCTCTCCCTCTATGTATATATGTCTCTCCCTCTATGTATATCTGTCTCTCCCTCTATGTATATCTGTCTGTCTCCCTCTATGTATATCTGTCTCTCCCCCTCTATGTATATCTGTCTCTGTCTCTCCCTCTATGTATATCTGTCTCTCCCTCTATGTATATCTGTCTGTCTCTCTCCCTCTATGTATATCTGTCCTCTATGTATATCTGTCTGTCTCCCTCTATGTATATCTGTCTCTCCCTCTATGTATATCTGTCTCTCTCCTCTATGTATATCTGTCTCTCCCTCTATGTATATCTGTCTGTCTCCTCTATGTATATCTATCTGTCTCTCCTCTATGTATATATGTCCCTCTATGTATATCTGTCTCTCCCTCTATGTGTCTCTGTCTCTCTCCCTCTATGTATATCTGTCTCTCCCTCTATTATATCTGTCTCTGTCTCTCTCCTTCTATGTATATATGTCTCTGTCTCTCCCCCTCTATGTGTATCTGTCTCTGTCTCTGTCTCTCTCCCTCTATGTATATCTGTCTCTGTCTCTCTCCCTCTATGTATCTCTGTCTCTGTCTCTCTCCCTCTATGTATCTCTGTCTCTGTCTCTCTCCCTCTATGTATATCTGTCTCTGTCTCTCTCCCTCTATGTATATCTGTCTCTGTCTCTCTCCCTCTATGTATATCTGTCTCTGTCTCTCTCCTCTATGTATATCTGTCTCTGTCTCTCTCCCTCTATGTATATCTGTCTCTGTCTCTCCTCTATGTATATCTGTCTCTCTCTCCTCTATGTATATCTGTCTCTGTCTCTCCTCTATGTATCTGTCTCTGTCTCTCCTCTATGTATATCTGTCTCTGTCTCTCTCCCTCTATGTATATCTGTCTCTGTCTCTCTCCCTCTATGTATATCTGTCTCTCCTCTATGTATATCTGTCTCTGTCTCTCTCCCTCTATGTATATCTGTCTCTGTCTCTCCCCTCTATGTATATCTGTCTCTGTCTCTCTCCTCTATGTATCTCTGTCTCTGTCTCTCTCCCTCTATGTATATCTGTCTCTGTCTCTCCCTCTATGTATATCTGTCTCTGTCTCTCCCTCTATGTATATCTGTCTCTGTCTCTCCCTCTATGTATTTCTGTCTCTCTCCCTCTATGTATATCTGTCTCTGTCTCTCTCCCTCTATGTATATCTGTCTCTGTCTCTCTCCCTCTATGTATATCTGTCTCTGTCTCTCTCCCTCTATGTATATCTGTCTCTGTCTCTCTCCCTCTATGTATATCTGTCTCTGTCTCTCCCTCTATGTATATCTGTCTCTGTCTCTCTCCCTCTATGTATATCTGTCTCTGTCTGTCTCTCCCTCTATGTATATCTGTCTCTGTCTCTCTCCCTCTATGTATATCTGTCTCTCTCCTCTGTATATCTCTGTCTCTCTCCCTCTATGTATATCTGTCTCTGTCTCTCCTATGTATCTATGTATCTCTGTCTCTGTCTCTCTCCTCTATGTATATCTGTGTATATCTGTCTCTCTCCCTCTATGTATATCTGTCTCTGTCTCTCTCCCTCTATGTATATCTGTCTCTGTCTCTCTCCCTCTATGTATATCTGTCTCTGTCTCTCCCCCTCTATGTATATCTGTCTCTGTCTCTCTCCCTCTATGTATATCTGTCTCTGTCTCTCTCCTCTATGTATATCTGTCTCTGTCTCTCTCTCTCCCTCTATGTATATCTGTGTCTGTCTCTCTCCCTCTATGTATATCTGTCTCTGTCTCTCTCCCTCTATGTATATCTGTCTCTGTCTCTCTCCTCTATGTATATCTCTGTCTCTGTCTATGTCTCTCTCCTCTATGTATATCTGTCTGTCTCCTCCCTCTATGTATATCTGTCTCTGTCTCTCTCCTCTATGTATATCTGTGTCTGTCTCTCTCTCCTCTATGTATATCTGTCTCTGTCTCTCTCCCTCTATGTATATCTGTCTCTGTCTCTCTCCCTCTATGTATATCTGTCTCTGTCTCTCTCCCTCTATGTATATCTGTCTCTGTCTCTCCCTCTATGTATATCTGTCTCTGTCTCTCCCTCTATGTATATCTGTCTCTGTCTCTCTCCTCTATGTATATCTGTCTCTGTCTCTCTCCCCCTCTATGTATATCTGTCTCTGTCTCTCTCCTCTATGTATATCTGTCTCTGTCTCTCTCCTCTATGTATATCTGTCTCTGTCTCTCTCCTCTATGTATATCTGTCTCTCTCCCTCTATGTATATCTGTCTCTCTCTCTCCTCTATGTATATCTGTCTCTGTCTCTCCCTCTATGTATATCTGTCTCTGTCTCTCTCCCTCTATGTATATCTGTCTCTGTCTCTCTCCCTCTATGTATATCTGTCTCTGTCTCTCTCCCTCTATGTATATCTGTCTCTGTCTCTCTCCCTCTATGTATATCTGTCTCTGTCTCTCTCCCTCTATGTATATCTGTCTCTGTCTCTCTCCCTCTATGTATATCTGTCTCTGTCTCTCCCTCTATGTATATCTGTCTCTGTCTCTCTCCCTCTATGTATATATGTCTCTGTCTCTCTCCCTCTATGTATATCTGTCTCTCTCCTTCTATGTATATCTGTCTCTGTCTCTCTCCCTCTATGTATATCTGTCTCTCTCCTTCTATGCATATCTGTCTCTGTCTCTCTCCCTCTATGTTTAATTGTCTCTGTCTCTCTCCCTCTATGTATATCTGTCTCTGTATCTCCCTCTATGTATATCTGTCTCTGTCTCTCTCCCTCTATTTATCTCTGTCTCTGTCTCTCTCCCTCTATGTATATCTGTCTCTCCCTCTATGTATATCTGTCTCTGTCTCTCCCTCTATGTATATATGTCTCTCCCTCTATGTATATCTGTCTCTCCCTCTATGTATATCTGTCTCTCCCTCTATGTATATCTGTCTCTCCTCTATGTATATCTGTCTCTCCCTCTATGTATATCTGTCTCTCTCCTCTATGTATATCTGTCTCTCCCTCTATGTATATCTGTCTCTCCCTCTATGTATATCTGTCTCTCCTCTATGTATATCTGTCTCTCCCTCTATGTATATCTGTCTCTCCCTCTATGTATATCTGTCTCTGTCCCTCTATGTATATATGTCTCTCTCCCTCTATGTATATCTGTCTCTCCCTCTATGTATATCTGTCTCTCCCTCTATGTATATCTGTCTCTCCCTCTATGTATATCTGTCTCTCCCTCTATGTATATCTGTCTCTCTCTCCTCTATGTATATCTGTCTCTCTTCTGTATATCTGTCTCTGTCTCTCTCCCTCTATGTATATATGTCTCTGTCTCTATGTATATCTGTCTCTCCCTCTATGTATATCTGTCTCTGTCTCTATGTATATCTGTCTCTGTCTCTCCCTCTATGTATATCTGTCTCTCCCTCTATGTATATCTGTCTCTGTCTCTATGTATATCTGTCTCTGTCTCTATGTATATCTGTCTCTGTCTCTATGTATATCTGTCTCTGTCTCTCCCTCTATGTATATCTGTCTCTCCCTCTATGTATATCTGTCTCTCCCTCTATGTATATCTGTCTCTCCCTCTATGTATATCTGTCTCTGTCTCTCCCTCTATGTATATCTGTCTCTCCCTCTATGTATATCTGTCTCTCCCTCTATGTATATCTGTCTCTCCCTCTATGTATATCTGTCTCTCCCTCTATGTATATCTGTCTCTCCCTCTATGTATATCTGTCTCTCCCTCTATGTATATCTGTCTCTGTCTCTATGTATATCTGTCTCTGTCTCTATGTATATCTGTCTCTGTCTCTCCCTCTATGTATATCTGTCTCTCCCTCTATGTATATCTGTCTCTGTCTCTCCTCTATGTATATCTGTCTCTCCTTCTATGTATATCTGTCTCTGTCTCTCCCTCTATGTATATCTGTCTCTGTCTCTCCCTCTATGTATATCTGTCTCTGTCTCTCCCTCTATGTATATCTGTCTCTGTCTCTCTCCTCTATGTATATCTGTCTCTGTCTCTATCTATGTATATCTGTCTCTCTCCTCTATGTATATCTGTCTCTGTCTCTCTCCTTCTATGTATATCTGTCTCTGTCTCTCTCCCTCTATGTATATCTGTCTCTGTCTCTCCCTCTATGTATCTCTGTCTCTGTCTCTCCCTCTATGTTTGTCTGTCTCTGTCTCTCTCCCTCTATGTTTATCTGTCTCTGTCTCTCTCCCTCTATGTATATCTGTCTCTGTCTCTCTCCTTCTATGTATATCTGTCTCTGTCTCTCTCCCTCTATGTTTAATTGTCTCTGTCTCTCCCTCTATGTATATATGTCTCTCTCCTTCTATGTATATCTGTCTCTGTCTCTCTCCCTCTATGTGTCTCTGTCTCTCCCTCTATGTTTCTCTGTCTCTGTCTCTCTCCCTCTATGTCTATCTGTCTCTGTCTCTCTCCCTCTATGTATATCTGTCTCTGTCTCATTCTATCTCCCTCTATGTATCTCTGTCTCTCTCCTTCTATGTATATCTGTATCTGTCTCTATGTATATCTGTCTCTGTCTCTCTCCCTCTATGTATCTCTGTCTCTGTCTCTCTCCCTCTATGTATATCTGTCTCTGTCTCTCCCTCTATGTATATCTGTCTCCGTCTCTCCCTCTATGTATATCTTTCTCTGTCTCTCTCCCTCTATGTATATCTGTCTCTGTCTCTCTACCTCTATGTTTATCTGTCTCTGTCTCTCTACCTCTATGTTTATCTGTCTCTGTCTCTCTCCCTCTATGTATATCTGTCTCTGTCTCTCTCCCTCTATGTTTATCTGTCTCTGTCTCTCTCCCTCTATGTATATCTGTCTCTGTCTCTCTCCCTCTATGTATCTCTGTCTCTGTCTCTCTCCCTCTAAATATATCTGTGTCTGTCTCTCTCCCTCTATGTATATCTGTGTCTGTCTCTCTCCCTCTATGTATATCTGTCTCTGTCTCTCTCCCTCTATGTATATCTGTGTCTGTCTCTCTCCCTCTATGTATATCTGTCTCTGTCTCTCTCCCTCTATGTATATATGTCTCTGTCTCTCTCCCTCTATGTATATCTGTCTCTCTCCTTCTATGTATATCTGTCTCTGTCTCTCTCCCTCTATGTATATCTGTCTCTGTCTCTCTCCCTCTATGTTTAATTGTCTCTGTCTCTCTCCCTCTATGTATATCTCTCTCTGTATCTCCCTCTATGTATATCTGTCTCTGTCTCTCTCCCTCTATGTATATCTGTCTCTGCCTCTCCCTCTATGTATATCTGTCTCTGTCTCTCTCCCTCTATGTATATATGTCTCTGTCTCTCTCCCTCTATGTATATCTGTCTCTGTCTCTCCCTCTATGTATATCTGTCTCTCTCCTTCTATGTATATCTGTCTGTCTCTCTCCCTCTATGTATATCTGTCTCTGTCTCTCCCTCTATGTATATCTGTCTCTGTCTCTCTCCCTCTATGTATATCTGTCTCTGTCTCTCCCTCTATGTATATCTGTCTCTCTCCTTCTATGTATATCTGTCTCTGTCTCTCTCCCTCTATGTATATCTGTCTCTGTCTCTCCCTCTATGTATATCTGTCTCTGTCTCTCTCCTTCTATGTATATCTGTCTCTGTCTCTCTCCCTCTATGTATATCTGTCTCTGTCTCTCCCTCTATGTATCTCTGTCTCTGTCTCTCCCTCTATGTTTGTCTGTCTCTGTCTCTCTCCCTCTATGTTTATCTGTCTCTGTCTCTCTCCCTCTATGTATATCTGTCTCTGTCTCTCTCCCTCTATGTTTAATTGTCTCTGTCTCTCCCTCTATGTATATATGTCTCTCTCCTTCTATGTATATCTGTCTCTGTCTCTCTCCCTCTATGTGTCTCTGTCTCTCCCTCTATGTTTCTCTGTCTCTGTCTCTCTCCCTCTATGTTTATCTGTCTCTGTCTCTCTCCCTCTATGTATATCTGTCTCTGTCTCTGTCTATCTCCCTCTATGTATCTCTGTCTCTCTCCTTCTATGTATATCTGTATCTGTCTCTATGTATATCTGTCTCTGTCTCTCTCCCTCTATGTATCTCTGTCTCTGTCTCTCTCCCTCTATGTATATCTGTCTCTGTCTCTCCCTCTATGTATATCTGTCTCCGTCTCTCCCTCTATGTATATCTGTCTCTGTCTCTCTCCCTCTATGTATATCTGTCTCTGTCTCTCTACCTCTATGTTTATCTGTCTCTGTCTCTCTCCCTCTATGTATATCTGTCTCTGTCTCTCTCCCTCTATGTTTATCTGTCTCTGTCTCTCTCCCTCTATGTATATCTGTCTCTGTCTCTCTCCCTCTATGTATCTCTGTCTCTGTCTCTCTCCCTCTAAATATATCTGTCTCTGTCTCTCCCTCTATGTACATCTGTCTCTGTCTCTCTCCCTCTATGTATATCTGTCTCTGTCTCTCTCCCTCTATGTATATCTGTCTCTGTCTCTCTCCCTCTATGTATATCTGTCTCTGTCTCTATCTCTATGTATCTCTGTCTCTGTCTCTGTCTCTCTCCCTCTATGTATCTCTGTCTCTGTCTCTCCCTCTATGTATCTCTGTCTCTGTCTCTATCTCTATGTATCTCTGTCTCTGTCTCTCTATGTATCTCTGTCTCTGTCTCTCCCTCTATGTATCTCTGTCTCTGTCTCTCCCTCTATGTTTGTCTGTCTCTGTCTCTCTCCCTCTATGTTTATCTGTCTCTGTCTCTCTCCCTCTATGTATATCTGTCTCTGTCTCTCTCCCTCTATGTATATCTGTCTCTGTCTCTCTCCCTCTATGTATCTCTGTCTCTGTCTCTCCCTCTATGTTTCTCTGTCTCTGTATCTCCTTCTATGTATATCTGTCTCTGTCTCTCTCCTCTATGTTTATCTGTCTCTGTCTCTCTCCCTCTATGTATATCTGTCTCTGTCTCTGTCTCTCTCCCTCTATGTATCTCTGTCTCTCTCCTCTATGTATATCTGTCTCTGTCTCTCTCCCTCTATGTATATCTGTCTCTGTCTCTCTCCCTCTATGTATATCTGTCTCCTTCTCTCTCCTTCTATGTATATCTGTCTCTGTCTCTCTCCTTCTATGTATATCTGTCTCTGTCTCTCTCCTTCTATGTATATCTGTCTCTGTCTCTCCTTCTATGTATATCTGTCTCTGTCTCTCTCCCTCTATGTATATCTGTCTCTGTCTCTCCTTCTATGTATATATGTCTCTGTCTCTCCTTCTATGTATATATGTCTCTGTCTCTCCTTCTATGTATATCTGTCTCTGTCTCTCTCCCTCTATGTATATCTGTCTCTGTCTCTCCTTCTATGTATATCTGTCTCTCTCCCTCTATGTATATCTGTCTCTGTCTCTCCTTCTATGTATATATGTCTCTGTCTCTCTCCTTCTATGTATATCTGTCTCTGTCTCTCTCCCTCTATGTATATCTGTCTCTGTCTCTATCTCTATGTATCTCTGTCTCTGTCTCTGTCTCTCTCCCTCTATGTATCTCTGTCTCTGTCTCTCCCTCTATGTATCTCTGTCTCTGTCTCTATCTCTATGTATCTCTGTCTCTGTCTCTCTATGTATCTCTGTCTCTGTCTCTCCCTCTATGTATCTCTGTCTCTGTCTCTCCCTCTATGTTTGTCTGTCTCTGTCTCTCTCCCTCTATGTTTATCTGTCTCTGTCTCTCTCCCTCTATGTATATCTGTCTCTGTCTCTCTCCCTCTATGTATATCTGTCTCTGTCTCTCTCCCTCTATGTATCTCTGTCTCTGTCTCTCCCTCTATGTTTCTCTGTCTCTGTATCTCCTTCTATGTATATCTGTCTCTGTCTCTCTCCCTCTATGTTTATCTGTCTCTGTCTCTCTCCCTCTATGTATATCTGTCTCTGTCTCTGTCTCTCTCCCTCTATGTATCTCTGTCTCTCTCCCTCTATGTATATCTGTCTCTGTCTCTCTCCCTCTATGTATATCTGTCTCTGTCTCTCTCCCTCTATGTATATCTGTCTCCTTCTCTCTCCTTCTATGTATATCTGTCTCTGTCTCTCTCCTTCTATGTATATCTGTCTCTGTCTCTCTCCTTCTATGTATATCTGTCTCTGTCTCTCCTTCTATGTATATCTGTCTCTGTCTCTCTCCCTCTATGTATATCTGTCTCTGTCTCTCCTTCTATGTATATATGTCTCTGTCTCTCCTTCTATGTATATATGTCTCTGTCTCTCCTTCTATGTATATCTGTCTCTGTCTCTCTCCCTCTATGTATATCTGTCTCTGTCTCTCCTTCTATGTATATCTGTCTCTCTCCCTCTATGTATATCTGTCTCTGTCTCTCCTTCTATGTATATATGTCTCTGTCTCTCTCCTTCTATGTATATCTGTCTCTGTCTCTCTCCCTCTATGTATATCTGTCTCTGTCTCTCTCCCTCTCTGTATATCTGTCTCTGTCTCTCTCCCTCTATGTTCATCTGTCTCTGTCTCTCTCCTTCTATGTATATATGTCTCTGTCTCTTTCCCTCTATGTTTATCTGTCTCTGTCTCTCTCCTTCTATGTATATCTGTCTCTGTCTCTCCTTCTATGTTTATCTGTCTCTGTCTCTCTCCCTCTATGTATCTCTGTCTCTCCCTCTATGTATATCTGTATCTGTCTCTATGTATATCTGTCTCTGTCTCTCTACCTCTATGTTTATCTGTCTCTGTCTCTCTCCCTCTATGTATATCTGTCTCTGTCTCTCTCCCTCTATGTTTATCTGTCTCTGTCTCTCTCCCTCTATGTATATCTGTCTCTGTCTCTCTCCCTCTATGTATCTCTGTCTCTGTCTCTCTCCCTCTATGTATATCTGTCTCTGTCTCTCCCTCTATGTACATCTGTCTCTGTCTCTCTCCCTCTATGTATATCTGTCTCTGTCTCTCTCCCTCTATGTATATCTGTCTCTGTCTCTCTCCCTCTATGTATATCTGTCTCTGTCTCTATCTCTATGTATCTCTGTCTCTGTCTCTGTCTCTGTCTCTCTCCCTCTATGTATCTCTGTCTCTGTCTCTCCCTCTATGTATCTCTGTCTCTGTCTCTATCTCTATGTATCTCTGTCTCTGTCTCTGTCTCTGTCTCTCCCTCTATGTATCTCTGTCTCTGTATCTGTCTCTATGTATATCTGTCTCTGTCTCTCTCCCTCTATGTATATCTGTCTCTGTCTCTCTCCCTCTATGTATATCTGTCTCTGTCTCTCTCCCTCTATGCATATCTGTCTCTGTCTCTCTCCCTCTATGTTTATCTGTCTCTGTCTCTCTCCCTCTATGTATATCTGTCTCTGTCTCTCTCCCTCTATGTATATCTGTCTCTGTCTCTCTCCCTCTATGTATATCTGTCTCTGTCTCTCTCCCTCTATGTATATCTGTCTCTGTCTCTCCCTCTATGTATATCTGTCTCTCTCCCTCTATGTATATCTGTCTCTCTCCCTCTATGTATCTCTGTCTCTCTCTCCCTCTATGTGTCTCTGTCTCTCTCCCTCTATGTATATCTGTCTCTGTCTCTATCTCTATGTATCTCTGTCTCTGTCTCTGTCTCTGTGTCTCTCACTCTATGTATCTCTGTCTCTGTCTCTCCCTCTATGTATCTCTGTCTCTGTCTCTCTCCCTCTATGTATCTCTGTCTCTGTCTCTCCCTCTATGTATCTCTGTCTCTGTCTCTCCCTCTATGTTTGTCTGTCTCTGTCTCTCTCCCTCTATGTTTATCTGTCTCTGTCTCTCTCCCTCTATGTATATCTGTCTCTGTCTCTCTCCCTCTATGTATATCTGTCTCTGTCTCTCTCCCTCTATGTATCTCTGTCTCTGTCTCTCTCCCTCTATGTATCTCTGTCTCTGTCTCTCTCCCTCTATGTATATCTGTCTCTGTCTCTCCCTCTATGTACATCTGTCTCTGTCTCTCTCCCTCTATGTATATCTGTCTCTGTCTCTCTCCCTCTATGTTTATCTGTCTCTGTCTCTCTCCCTCTATGTATATCTGTCTCTGTCTCTCTCCCTCTATGTATCTCTGTCTCTCTCCTTCTATGTATATCTGTATCTGTCTCTATGTATATCTGTCTCTGTCTCTCTCCCTCTATGTATATCTGTCTCTGTCTCTCTCCCTCTATGTATATCTGTCTCTGTCTCTCTCCCTCTATGTATATCTGTCTCTGTCTCTATCTCTATGTATCTCTGTCTCTGTCACTGTCTCTGTCTCTCTCCCTCTATGTATCTCTGTCTCTGTCTCTCCCTCTATGTATCTCTGTCTCTGTCTCTATCTCTATGTATCTCTGTCTCTGTCTCTGTCTCTGTCTCTCTCCCTCTATGTATCTCTGTCTCTGTCTCTCCCTCTATGTATCTCTGTCTCTGTCTCTCCCTCTATGTTTGTCTGTCTCTGTCTCTCTCCCTCTATGTTTATCTGTCTCTGTCTCTCTCCCTCTATGTATATCTGTCTCTGTCTCTCTCCCTCTATGTATATCTGTCTCTGTCTCTCTCCCTCTATGTATCTCTGTCTCTGTCTCTCCCTCTATGTTTGTCTGTCTCTGTCTCTCTCCCTCTATGTTTATCTGTCTCTGTCTCTCTCCCTCTATGTATATCTGTCTCTGTCTCTCTCCCTCTATGTATATCTGTCTCTGTCTCTCTCCCTCTATGTATATCTGTCTCTGTCTCTCTCCCTCTATGTATATCTGTCTCTGTCTCTCTCCCTCTATGTTTATCTGTCTCTGTCTCTCTCCCTCTATGTATATCTGTCTCTGTCTCTCCCTCTATGTATATCTGTCTCTCTCCCTCTATGTATATCTGTCTCTCTCCCTCTATGTATATCTGTCTCTGTCTCTCCCTCTATGTATCTCTGTCTCTCTCTCCCTCTATGTCTCTCTCTCCCTCTATGTGTCTCTGTCTCTCTCCCTCTATGTATATCTGTCTCTCTCTCTGTCTCTCTCCATCTATGTATATCTGTCTCTGTCTCTCCCTCTATGTATATCTGTCTCTGTCTCTCTCCCTCTATGTATATCTGTCTCTGTCTCTCCCTCTATGTATCTCTGTCTCTCTCTCCCTCTATGTCTCTCTGTCTCTGTCTCTCTCCCTCTATGTATATCTGTCTCTGTCTCTCTCCCTCTATGTATATCTGTCTCTGTCTCTCTCCCTCTATGTATATCTGTCTCTGTCTCTCTCCCTCTATGTATATCTGTCTCTCTCCCTCTATGTATATCTGTATCTGTCTCTATGTATATCTGTCTCTCCCTCTCTCCCTCTATGTATATCTGTCTCTCCCTCTCTCCCTCTATGTATATCTGTCTCTGTCTCTCCCTCTAGGTATATCTGTCTCTCCCTCTATGTATATCTGTCTCTGTCTCTCCCTCTATGTATATATGTCTCTCCCTCTATGTATATCTGTCTCTCCCTCTATGTATATCTGTCTCTCCCTCTATGTATATCTGTCTCTCCCTCTATGTATATCTGTCTCTCCCTCTATGTATATCTGTCTCTCCCTCTATGTATATATGTCTCTCCCTCTATGTATATCTGTCTCTCCCTCTATGTATATCTGTCTCCGTCTCTCCCTCTATGTATATCTGTCTCTGTCTCTCTCCCTCTATGTATATCTGTCTCTGTCTCTCTACCTCTATGTTTATCTGTCTCTGTCTCTCTCCCTCTATGTATATCTGTCTCTGTCTCTCTCCCTCTATGTTTATCTGTCTCTGTCTCTCTCCCTCTATGTATATCTGTCTCTGTCTCTCTCCCTCTATGTATCTCTGTCTCTGTCTCTCTCCCTCTATGTATATCTGTCTCTGTCTCTCCCTCTATGTACATCTGTCTCTGTCTCTCTCCCTCTATGTATATCTGTCTCTGTCTCTCTCCCTCTATGTATATCTGTCTCTGTCTCTCTCCCTCTATGTATATCTGTCTCTGTCTCTATCTCTATGTATCTCTGTCTCTGTCTCTGTCTCTCTCCCTCTATGTATCTCTGTCTCTGTCTCTCCCTCTATGTATCTCTGTCTCTGTCTCTATCTCTATGTATCTCTGTCTCTGTCTCTCTCCCTCTATGTATATCTGTCTCTGTCTCTCTCCCTCTATGTATATCTGTCTCTGTCTCTCTCCCTCTATGTATATCTGTATCTGTCTCTATGTATATCTGTCTCTGTCTCCCTCCCTCTATGTATATCTGTCTCTGTCTCTCTCCCTCTATGTATATCTGTCTCTGTCTCTCTCCCTCTATGCATATCTGTCTCTGTCTCTCTCCCTCTATGTATATCTGTCTCCGTCTCTCCCTCTATGTATATCTGTCTCTGTCTCTCTCCCTCTATGTATATCTGTCTCTGTCTCTCTACCTCTATGTTTATCTGTCTCTGTCTCTCTCCCTCTATGTATATCTGTCTCTGTCTCTCTCCCTCTATGTTTATCTGTCTCTGTCTCTCTCCCTCTATGTATATCTGTCTCTGTCTCTCTCCCTCTATGTATCTCTGTCTCTGTCTCTCTCCCTCTATGTATATCTGTCTCTGTCTCTCCCTCTATGTACATCTGTCTCTGTCTCTCTCCCTCTATGTATATCTGTCTCTGTCTCTCTCCCTCTATGTATATCTGTCTCTGTCTCTCTCCCTCTATGTATATCTGTCTCTGTCTCTATCTCTATGTATCTCTGTCTCTGTCTCTATGTTTATCTGTCTCTGTCTCTCTCCCTCTATGTATATCTGTCTCTGTCTCTCTCCCTCTATGTTTATCTGTCTCTGTCTCTCTCCCTCTATGTATATCTGTCTCTGTCTCTCCCTCTATGTATATCTGTCTCTCTCCCTCTATGTATATCTGTCTCTGTCTCTCCCTCTATGTATCTCTGTCTCTCTCTCCCTCTATGTCTCTCTCTCCCTCTATGTGTCTCTGTCTCTCTCTCCCTCTATGTATATCTATCTGTCTTGTCTCTCTCCCTCTATGTATATCTGTATGTCTGTCATCTATGTATATCTGTCTCTGTCTCTCCCTCTATGTATATCTGTCTCTGTCTCTCCCTCTATGTATATCTGTCTCTGTCTCTATGTATATCTGTCTCTGTCTCTCCCTCTATGTATATATGTCTCTCCCTCTATGTATATATGTCTCTCCCTCTATGTATATCTGTCTCTGTCTCTCTATGTATATATGTCTCTCCCTCTATGTATATATGTCTCTGTCTCTCTATGTATATCTGTCTCTCCCTCTATGTATATATGTCTCTCCCTCTATGTATATCTGTCTCTCCCTCTATGTATATATGTCTCTCCCTCTATGTATATATGTCTCTCCCTCTATGTATATATGTCTCTCCCTCTATGTATATCTGTCTCTCCCTCTATGATAATATATGTCTCTCCCTCTATGTATATCTGTCTCTCCCTCTATGTATATATGTCTCTCCCTCTATGTATATATGTCTCTCCCTCTATGTATATCTGTCTCTCCCTCTATGTATATATGTCTCTGTCTCTCCCCCTCTATGTATATATGTCTCTGTCTCTCCCCCTCTATGTATATATGTCTCTGTCTCTCCCCCTCTATGTATATATGTCTCTGTCTCTCCCCCTCTATGTATATATGTCTCTCCCTCTATGTATATCTGTCTCTCCCTCTATGTATATATGTCTCTCCCTCTATGTATATATGTCTCTCCCTCTATGTATATCTGTCTCTGTCTCTCTATGTATATCTGTCTCTCCCTCTATGTATATATGTCTCTCCCTCTATGTATATCTGTCTCTCCCTCTATGTATATCTCTCTCTCCCTCTATGTATATCTCTCTCTCCCTCTATGTATATCTGTCTCTCCCTCTATGTATATCTCTCTCTCCCTCTATGTATATCTGTCTCTCCCTCTATGTATATATGTCTCTCCCTCTATGTATATCTGTCTCTCCCTCTATGTATATCTCTCTCTCCTCTATGTATATCTGTCTCTCCTCTATGTATATATGTCTCTCCCTCTATGTATATCTCTCTCCCTCTATGTATATCTGTCTCTCCCTCTATGTATATCTCTCTCTCCCTCTATGTATATCTGTCTCTCCCTCTATGTATATCTGTCTCTCCTCTATGTATATCTGTCTCTCCCTCTATGTATATATGTCTCTCCTCTATGTATATATGTCTCTCCCTCTATGTATATAGTCTCTCCCTCTATGTATATCTGTCTCTCCTCTATGTATATCTCTCTCCCTCTATGTATATCTGTCTCTCCCTCTATGTATATATGTCTCTCCCTCTATGTATATATGTCTCTCCTCTATGTATATCTGTCTCTCCCTCTATGTATATCTCTCTCCCTCTATGTATATCTGTCTCTCCCTCTGTGTATATCTGTCTCTCCCTCTATGTATATATGTCTCTCCCTCTATGTATATCTCTCTCTCCCTCTATGTATATCTGTCTCTGTCTCTGTGTATATCTCTCTCTCCCTCTATGTATATCTGTCTCTCCCTCTGTGTATATCTCTCTCTCCCTCTATGTATATCTGTCTCTCCCTCTATGTATATCTGTCTCTCCCTCTATGTATATATGTCTCTCCCTCTATGTATATCTGTCTCTCCCTCTATGTATATCTGTGTCTGTCTCTATGTATATATGTCTCTCCCTCTATGTATATCTGTCTCTCCCTCTATGTATATCTGTCTCTCCTCTATGTATATCTGTCTCTCCCTCTATGTATATCTGTCTCTCCCTCTATGTATATCTGTCTCTGTCTCTATGTATATCTGTCTCTCCCTCTATGTATATCTGTCTCTGTCTCTATGTATATCTGTCTCTCCCCCTCTATGTATATCTGTCTCTCCCTCTATGTATATCTGTCTCTCCCTCTATGTATATCTGTCTCTCCCTCTATGTATATCTGTCTCTCCCTCTATGTATATCTGTCTCTCCCTCTATGTATATATGTCTCTACCTCTATGTATATCTGTCTCTGTCTCTATGTATATCTGTCTCTCCCTCTATGTATATCTGTCTCTGTCTCTATGTATATCTGTCTCTGTCTCTATGTATATCTGTCTCTCCCTCTATGTATATATGTCTCTCCCTCTATGTATATCTGTCTCTCCCTCTATGTATATCTGTGTCTGTCTCTCTCCCTCTATGTATATCTGTGTCTGTCTCTCTCCCTCTATGTATATCTGTGTCTGTCTCTCTCCCTCTATGTATATCTGTCTCTGTCTCTCCCTCTATGTATATATGTCTCTCCCTCTATGTATATCTGTCTCTCCCTCTATGTATATATGTCTCTGTCTCTCTCCCTCTATGTATATATGTCTCTCCCTCTATGTATATATGTCTCTCCCTCTATGTATATATGTCTCTCCCTCTATGTATATATGTCTCTGTCTCTCTCCCTCTATGTATATCTGTCTCTCCCTCTATGTATATATGTCTCTGTCTCTCTCCCTCTATGTATATATGTCTCTCCCTCTATGTATATCTGTCTCTCCCTCTATGTATATATGTCTCTCCCTCTATGTATATCTGTCTCTCCCTCTATGTATATATGTCTCTCCCTCTATGTATATCTGTCTCTCCCTCTATGTATATCTGTCTCTCCCTCTATGTATATCTGTCTCTGTCTCTCCCTCTATGTATATATGTCTCTCCCTCTATGTATATCTGTCTCCGTCTCTATGTATATATGTCTCTCCCTCTATGTATATCTGTCTCTCCCTCTATGTATATATGTCTCTCCCTCTATGTATATATGTCTCTCCCTCTATGTATATCTGTCTCCGTCTCTATGTATATATGTCTCTCCCTCTATGTATATCTGTCTCTCCCTCTATGTATATATGTCTCTCCCTCTATGTATATATGTCTCTCCTTCTATGTATATCTGTCTCCGTCTCTATGTATATATGTCTCTCCCTCTATGTATATCTGTCTCTGTCTCTCCCTCTATGTATATATGTCTCTGTCTCTATGTATATCTGTCTCTGTCTCTCCCTCTATGTATATCTGTCTCTGTCTCTATGTATATCTGTCTCTGTCTCTATGTATATCTGTCTCTCCCTCTATGTATATCTGTCTCTCTCCCTCTATGTATATCTGTCTCTCTCCCTCTATGTATATCTGTCTCTCCCTCTATGTATATCTGTCTCTCCCTCTATGTATATCTGTCTCTCCCTCAATGTATATCTGTCTCTGTCTCTATGTATATATGTCTCTCCCTCTATGTATATCTGTCTCTCCCTCTATGTATATCTCTCTCTCCCTCTATGTATATCTCTCTCTCCCTCTATGTATATCTGTCTCTGTCTCTCCCTCTATGTATATATGTCTCTCCCTCTATGTATATCTGTCTCTCCATCTATGTATATCTGTCTCTGTCTCTGTCTCTATGTATATATGTCTCTGTCTCTATGTATATCTGTCTCTCCTTCTATGTATATCTGTCTCTGTCTCTATGTATATATGTCTCTGTCTCTATGTATATATGTCTCTCCCTCTATGTATATCTGTCTCTCCTTCTATGTATATCTGTCTCTGTCTCTGTCTCTATGTATATATGTCTCTGTCTCTATGTATATCTGTCTCTGTCTCTATGTATATCTGTCTCTGTCTCTCCCTCTATGTATATCTGTCTCTGTCTCTATGTATATATGTCTCTGTCTCTATGTATATCTGTCTCTGTCTCTATGTATATCTGTCTCTGTCTCTCCCTCTATGTATATCTGTCTCTCCCTCTATGTATATCTGTCTCTCCCTCTATGTATATATGTCTCTCCCTCTATGTATATCTCTCTCTCCCTCTATGTATATCTGTCTCTGTCTCTATGTATATCTGTCTCTGTCTCTCCCTCTATGTATATCTGTCTCTCCCTCTATGTATATCTGTCTCTCCCTCTATGTATATCTGTCTCTCCCTCAATGTATATCTGTCTCTGTCTCTATGTATATCTGTCTCTCCCTCTATGTATATCTGTCTCTGTCTCTATGTATATCTGTCTCTGTCTCTCTCCCTCTATGTATATCTGTCTCTCCCTCTATGTATATCTGTCTCTCCCTCAATGTATATCTGTCTCTCCCTCTATGTATATCTGTCTCTCCCTCTATGTATATCTGTCTCTGTCTCTATGTATATCTGTCTCTCCCTCTATGTATATCTGTCTCTCCCTCTATGTATATCTGTCTCTCCTCTATGTATATCTGTCTCTGTCTCTATGTATATCTGTCTCCCTCTATGTATATCTGTCTCTCCCTCTATGTATATCTGTCTCTCCTCTATGTATATCTCTCTCTCCCTCTATGTATATCTGTCTCTGTCTCTCCCTCTATGTATATCTGTCTCTGTCTCTCCTCTATGTATATCTGTCTCTGTCTCTCCTCTATGTATATCTGTCTCTGTCTCTGTCTCTATGTATATATGTCTCTGTCTCTATGTATATCTCTCTCTCTCCTCTATGTATATATGTCTCTCCTCTATGTATATCTCTCTCCTCTATGTATATCTCTCTCTCCTCTATGTATATCTGTCTCTGTCTCTCCCTCTATGTATATCTGTCTCTCTCTATGTATATATGTCTCTGTCTCTATGTATATCTCTCTCTCCCTCTATGTATATCTGTCTCTCCCTCTATGTATATCTGTCTCTCCTCAATGTATATCTGTCTCTGTCTCTATGTATATATGTCTCTCCTCTATGTATATCTGTCTCTCCCTCTATGTATATCTGTCTCTGTCTCTATGTATATCTGTCTCTCCCTCAATGTATATCTGTCTCTCCCTCTATGTATATCTGTCTCTGTCTCTCTCCCTCTATGTACATATGTCTCTGTCTCTCTCCTCTATGTATATCTGTCTCTGTCTCTCCTCTATGTATATATGTCTCTGTCTCTCCTCTATGTATATATGTCTCTGTCTCTCCCTCTATGTATATCTGTCTGTCTCTCCCTCTATGTATATCTGTCTCTCCTCTATGTATATATGTCTCTGTCTCTCCTCTATGTATATATGTCTCTGTCTCTCCCTCTATGTATATCTGTCTCTCCCTCTATGTATATCTGTCTCTGTCTCTCTCCCTCTATGTATATCTGTCTCTGTCTCTCCCTCTATGTATATATGTCTCTGTCTCTCTCCTCTATGTATATATGTCTCTGTCTCTCCCTCTATGTATATATGTCTCTGTCTCTCCTCTATGTATATCTGTCTCTCCCTCTATGTATATCTGTCTCTATATCTCTCTCTGTCTCTGTCTCCCTCTATGTATATCTGTCTCTGTCTCTCTCCTCTATGTATATCTGTCTCTGTCTCTCTCTCCCTCTATGCATATCTGTCTCTGTCTCTCCCTCTATGTATATATATCTCTGTCTCTCTCCCTCTATGTATCTCTGTCTCTGTCTCTCTCCTCTATGTATATGTCTCTGTCTCTCTCCCTCTATGTATCTCTGTCTCTGTCTCTCTCCCTCTATGTATATATGTCTCTGTCTCTCTCCCTCTATGTATATATGTCTCTGTCTCTCCCTCTATGTATATCTGTCTCTGTCTCTCTCCTCTATGTATATCTGTCTCTCTCTCTCTCCCTCTATGTATATCTGTCTCTGTCTCTCCCTCTATGTATATCTGTCTCTGTCTGTCTCTATGTATATCTGTCTCTCCTCTATGTATATCTGTCTCTCCTCAATGTATATCTGTCTCTCCTCTATGTATATCTGTCTCTCCCTCTATGTATATCTGTCTCTGTCTCTATGTATATCTGTCTCTCCTCTATGTATATCTGTCTCTCCTCTATGTATATCTGTCTCTCCCTCTATGTATATCTGTCTCTGTCTCTATGTATATCTGTCTCTCCCTCTATGTATATCTGTCTCTCCCTCTATGTATATCTGTCTCTCCCTCTATGTATATCTCTCTCTCCCTCTATGTATATCTGTCTCTGTCTCTCCCTCTATGTATATCTGTCTCTGTCTCTCCCTCTATGTATATCTGTCTCTGTCTCTCCCTCTATGTATATCTGTCTCTGTCTCTGTCTCTATGTATATATGTCTCTGTCTCTATGTATATCTCTCTCTCCCTCTATGTATATATGTCTCTCCCTCTATGTATATCTCTCTCTCCCTCTATGTATATCTCTCTCTCCCTCTATGTATATCTGTCTCTGTCTCTCCCTCTATGTATATCTGTCTCTGTCTCTATGTATATATGTCTCTGTCTCTCCCTGTATATCTCTCTCTCCCTCTATGTATATATGTCTCTCCCTCTATGTATATCTGTCTCTCCCTCAATGTATATCTGTCTCTGTCTCTATGTATATATGTCTCTCCCTCTATGTATATCTGTCTCTCCCTCTATGTATATCTGTCTCTGTCTCTATGTATATCTGTCTCTCCCTCAATGTATATCTGTCTCTCCCTCTATGTATATCTGTCTCTGTCTCTCTCCCTCTATGTACATATGTCTCTGTCTCTCTCCCTCTATGTATATCTGTCTCTGTCTCTCTCCCTCTATGTATATATGTCTCTGTCTCTCCCTCTATGTATATATGTCTCTGTCTCTCCCTCTATGTATATATGTCTCTGTCTCTCCCTCTATGTATATCTGTCTCTCCCTCTATGTATATATGTCTCTGTCTCTCCCTCTATGTATATATGTCTCTGTCTCTCCCTCTATGTATATCTGTCTCTCCCTCTATGTATATCTGTCTCTGTCTCTCTCCCTCTATGTATATCTGTCTCTGTCTCTCTCCCTCTATGTATATATGTCTCTGTCTCTCCCTCTATGTATATATGTCTCTGTCTCTCCTCTATGTATATATGTCTCTGTCTCTCTCTATGTATATCTGTCTCTCTCTATGTATATCTGTCTCTATATCTCTCTCTGTCTCTCTCCCTCTATGCATATCTGTCTCTGTCTCTCTCCCTCTATGTATATCTGTCTCTATATCTATCTCTGTCTCTCTCCCTCTATGCATATCTGTCTCTGTCTCTCTCCCTCTATGTATATATGTCTCTGTCTCTCTCCCTCTATGTATCTCTGTCTCTGTCTCTCTCCCTCTATGTATATATGTCTCTGTCTCTCTCCCTCTATGTATCTCTGTCTCTGTCTCTCTCCCTCTATGTATATATGTCTCTGTCTCTCTCCCTCTATGTATATATGTCTCTGTCTCTCTCCCTCTATGTATATCTGTCTCTGTCTCTCTCCTCTATGTATATCTGTCTCTCCTCTCTCCCTCTATGTATATCTGTCTCTCCTCTCTCCTCTATGTATATCTGTCTCTGTCTCTATGTATATCTGTCTCTCCTCTATGTATATCTGTCTCTCCCTCAATGTATATCTGTCTCTCCCTCTATGTATATCTGTCTCTCCCTCTATGTATATCTGTCTCTGTCTCTATGTATATCTGTCTCTCCCTCTATGTATATCTGTCTCTCCCTCTATGTATATCTGTCTCTCCCTCTATGTATATCTGTCTCTGTCTCTATGTATATCTGTCTCTCCCTCTATGTATATCTGTCTCTCCCTCTATGTATATCTGTCTCTCCCTCTATGTATATCTCTCTCTCCCTCTATGTATATCTGTCTCTGTCTCTCCCTCTATGTATATCTGTCTCTGTCTCTCCCTCTATGTATATCTGTCTCTGTCTCTCCCTCTATGTATATCTGTCTCTGTCTCTGTCTCTATGTATATATGTCTCTGTCTCTATGTATATCTCTCTCTCCCTCTATGTATATATGTCTCTCCCTCTATGTATATCTCTCTCTCCCTCTATGTATATCTCTCTCTCCCTCTATGTATATCTGTCTCTGTCTCTCCCTCTATGTATATCTGTCTCTGTCTCTATGTATATATGTCTCTGTCTCTATGTATATCTCTCTCTCCCTCTATGTATATATGTCTCTCCCTCTATGTATATCTGTCTCTCCCTCAATGTATATCTGTCTCTGTCTCTATGTATATATGTCTCTCCCTCTATGTATATCTGTCTCTCCCTCTATGTATATCTGTCTCTGTCTCTATGTATATCTGTCTCTCCCTCAATGTATATCTGTCTCTCCCTCTATGTATATCTGTCTCTGTCTCTCTCCCTCTATGTACATATGTCTCTGTCTCTCTCCCTCTATGTATATCTGTCTCTGTCTCTCTCCCTCTATGTATATATGTCTCTGTCTCTCCCTCTATGTATATATGTCTCTGTCTCTCCCTCTATGTATATATGTCTCTGTCTCTCCCTCTATGTATATCTGTCTCTCCCTCTATGTATATATGTCTCTGTCTCTCCCTCTATGTATATATGTCTCTGTCTCTCCCTCTATGTATATCTGTCTCTCCCTCTATGTATATCTGTCTCTGTCTCTCTCCCTCTATGTATATCTGTCTCTGTCTCTCTCCCTCTATGTATATATGTCTCTGTCTCTCCCTCTATGTATATATGTCTCTGTCTCTCCCTCTATGTATATATGTCTCTGTCTCTCCCTCTATGTATATCTGTCTCTCCCTCTATGTATATCTGTCTCTATATCTCTCTCTGTCTCTCTCCCTCTATGCATATCTGTCTCTGTCTCTCTCCCTCTATGTATATCTGTCTCTATATCTATCTCTGTCTCTCTCCCTCTATGCATATCTGTCTCTGTCTCTCTCCCTCTATGTATATATGTCTCTGTCTCTCTCCCTCTATGTATCTCTGTCTCTGTCTCTCTCCCTCTATGTATATATGTCTCTGTCTCTCTCCCTCTATGTATCTCTGTCTCTGTCTCTCTCCCTCTATGTATATATGTCTCTGTCTCTCTCCCTCTATGTATATATGTCTCTGTCTCTCTCCCTCTATGTATATCTGTCTCTGTCTCTCTCCCTCTATGTATATCTGTCTCTCCCTCTCTCCCTCTATGTATATCTGTCTCTCCCTCTCTCCCTCTATGTATATCTGTCTCTGTCTCTCTATGTATATCTGTCTCTCTCCCTCTATGTATATCTGTCTCTGTCTCTCTCACTCTATGTATTTTGTCTCTGTCTCTCTCCCTCTATGTATATCTGTCTCTCCCTCTCTCCCTCTATGTAGATCTGTCTCTGTCTCTCTATGTATATCTGTCTCTCTCCCTCTATGTATATCTGTGTCTGTCTCTCTCCCTCTATGTATATCTGTCTCTGTCTCTGTCTCTCTATGTATATCTGTCTCTGTCTCTCTCCCTCTATGTATATCTGTGTATGTCTCTCTCCCTCTATGTATATCTGTGTCTGTCTCTCTCCCTCTATGTATATCTGTATCTGTCTCTGTCCCTCTATGTATATCTGTATCTGTCTCTCCCTCTATGTATATCTGTCTCTGTCTCTCTATGTATATCTGTATCTGTCTCTCCCTCTATGTATATCTGTCTCTGTCTCTCTCCCTCTATGTATATCTGTCTCTGTCTCTCTCCCTCTATGTATATCTGTCTCTGTCTCTCTATGTAAATCTGTCTCTCTCCCTCTATGTATATCTGTGTCTGTCTCTCTCCCTCTATGTATATCTGTCTCTGTCTCTCTCCCTCTATGTATATCTGTCTCTGTCTCTGTCTCTCTATGTATATCTGTCTCTGTCTCTCTCCCTCTATGTATATCTGTGTCTGTCTGTCTCCCTCTCTGTATCTCTCTCTCTGTCCCTCTCTGTATCTCTCTCTCTCTGTTCCTCTCTGTATCTCGCTCTCTGTCCCTCTCCCTCTCCCTCTATGTATCTCTCTCTGTCCCTCTTTGTATCTCTCTCTGTATCCCTCTCTCTGTATATATCTCTCTCTGTTCCTCTCCCTCTGTGTATCTTTCTCTCTGTCCCTGTCTCTCTCTCTCTCTCTCTCTCTCTGTCCCTCTCTGTCTCTCTCTCTCTCTCTGTCCCTCTCTGTATCTCTCTCTCTCTGTCCCTCTCTGTCTCTGTCTCTCTCTGTGTCCCTCTCTCTCTCTCTCTCTCTCTGTGTCCCTCTCTGTATCTCCCTCTCTGTATCTCCCTCTCTATATCTCCCTCTCTGTATCTCTCTCTGTCCCTCTCTGTATCTCCCTCTCTGTATCTCTCTCTGTCCCTCTCTGTCTCTCTCTCTGTCCCTCTCTGTCTCTCTCTCTCTGTCCCTCTCTGTATCTCTCTCTCTGTCCCTCTCTGTATCTCTCTCTGTCCCTCTCTGTATCTCTCTCTCTGTCCCTCTCTGTCTCTCTCTCTCTGTCCCTCTCTGTCTCTCTCTCTCTCTGTGTCCCTCTCTGTATCTCTCTCTCTCTGTCCCTCTCTGTCTCTCTCTCTCTGTGTCCCTCTCTGTCTCTCTCTCTCTCTGTGTCCCTCTCTGTATCTCCCTTTCTGTATCTCTCTCTGTCCCTCTCTGTATCTCCCTCTCTGTATCTCTCTCTCTGTCCCTCTCTGTATCTCTCTCTGTCCCTCTCTGTCTCTCTCTCTGTCCCTCTCTGTATCTCTCTCTCTGTCCCTCTCTGTATCTCTCTCTGTCCCTCTCTGTCTCTCTCTCTGTCCCTCTCTGTATCTCTCTCTCTCTGTCCCTCTCTGTATCTCTCTCTCTGTCCCTCTCTGTATCTCTCTCTGTCCCTCTCTGTATCTCCCTCTCTGTATCTCCCTCTCTGTATCTCTCTCTCTGTCCCTCTCTGTATCTCTCTCTCTGTCCCTCTCTGTATTTCTCTCTCTGTCCCTCTCTGTATCTCTCTCTGTATCTCTCTCTGTCCCTCTCTGTATCTCTCTCTGTATGTCTCTCTGTATCTCTCTCTGTCCCTCTCTGTATCTCTCTCTGTCCCTCTCTGTATCTCTCTCTGTCCCTCTCTGTATCTCTCTCTCTGTCCCTCTCTGTATCTCTCTCTCTGTCCCTCTCTGTCTCTCTCTCTCTGTGTCCCTCTCTGTATCTCTCTCTCTGTCCCTCTCTGTCTCTCTCTCTCTCTGTATCTCCCTCTCTGTATCTCCCTCTCTGTATCTCCCTCTCTGTATCTCTCTCTGTCCCTCTCTGTATCTCCCTCTCTGTATCTCCCTCTCTGTATCTCTCTCTCTGTCCCTCTCTGTATCTCTCTCTGTATCTCTCTCTGTCCCTCTCTGTCTCTCTCTCTGTCCCTCTCTGTATCTCTCTCTCTGTCCCTCTCTGTATCTCTCTCTCTGTCCCTCTCTGTATCTCTCTCTGTCCCTCTCTGTATCTCTCTATCTGTCCCTCTCTGTCTCTCTCTCTCTGTCCCTCTCTGTATCTCTCTCTCTCTGTCCCTCTCTGTCTCTCTCTCTCTCTCTGTGTCCCTCTCTGTCTCTCTCTCTCTCTCTGTGTCCCTCTCTGTATCTCCCTCTCCCTCTCTGTATCTCTCTCTGTCCCTCTCTGTATCTCCCTCTCGGTATCTCTCTCTGTCCCTCTCTGTATCTCTCTCTGTCCCTCTCTGTCTCTCTCTCTGTCCCTCTCTGTATCTCTCTCTGTCCCTCTCTGTATCTCTCTCTCTGTCCCTCTCTGTATCTCTCTCTCTGTATCTCCCTCTCTGTATCTCTCTCTCTGTCCCTCTCTGTATCTCTCTCTGTCCCTCTCTGTATCTCTCTCTGTCCCTCTCTGTATCTCTCTCTGTCCCTCTTTGTATCTCTCTCTGTCCCTCTCTGTATCTCCCTCTCTGTATCTCTCTCTGTCCCTCTCTGTATCTCCCTCTCTGTATCTCCCTCTCTGAATCTCTCTCTGTCCCTCTCTGTATCTCCCTCTCTGTATCTCCCTCTCTGTCCCTCTCTGTATCTCTCTCTCTCCCTCTCTGTATCTCTCTCTGTCCCTCTCTGTATCTCTCTCTGTCCCTCTCTGTATCTCCCTCTCTGTCCCTCTCTGTATCTCCCTCTCTGTCCCTCTCTGTATCTCCCTCTCTGTATCTCTCTCTCTGTCCCTCTCTGTATCTCTCTCTGTCCCTCTCTGTATCTCCCTCTCTGTATCTCCCTCTCTGTATCTCCCTCTCTGTATCTCCCTCTCTGAATCTCTCTCTGTCCCTCTCTGTATCTCCCTCTCTGTATCTCCCTCTCTGTATCTCCCTCTCTGTCCCTCTCTGTATCTCTCTCTGTCCCTCTCTGTATCTCTCTCTGTCCCTCTCTGTATCTCTCTCTGTCCCTCTCTGTATCTCCCTTTCTGTATCTCCCTCTCTGTATCTCCCTCTCTGTCTCTCTCTCTCTGTCCCTCTATGTATCTCTCTCTGTATCTCTCTCTCTGTCCCTCTCTGTCTCTCTCTCTGTCCCTCTCTGTCTCTCTCTCTCTCTGTCCCTCTCTGTATCTCTCTCTGTATCTCTCTCTGTCCCTCTCTGTCGCTCTCTCTCTCTGTGTCCCCTCTCTGTATCTCCCTCTCTGTATCTCTCTCTCTCTCTCTCTGTCCCTCTCTGTATCTCTCTCTGTATCTCTCTCTCTGTCCCTCTCTGTATCTCTCTCTGTATCTCTCTCTGTCCCTCTCTGTATCTCTCTCTGTCCCTCTCTGTATCTCTCTCTGTCCCTCTCTGTCTCTCCTCTCTGTATCTCTCTCTGTCCGTCTCTGTATCTCCCTCTCTGTATCTCTCTCTGTCCCTCTCTGTATCTCCCTATCTGTCTCTCTCTCTCTGTCCCTCTCTGTATCACTCTCTGTCCCTCTCTGTATCTCTCTCTCTGTCCCTCTCTGTATCACTCTCTGTCCCTCTCTGTATCTATCTCTCTGTCCCTCTCTGTATCTCTCTCTCTGTCCCTCTCCCTCTCCCTCTCTGTATCTCTCTCTCTGTCCCTCTCTGTATCTCTCTCTCTGTTCCTCTCTGTATCTCTCTCTCTGTATCACTCTCTGTCCCTCTCTGTATCTCTTTCTGTCCCTCTCTGTATCTCTCTCTCTGTTCCTCTCTGTATCTCTCTCTGTATCTCTATCTATCTCTCTCTGTCCCTCTCTGTATCTCTCTCTGTGTTCTCTCTGTATCTCTCTCTCTCTATCTCTCTCTGTCCCTCTCTGCATCTCTCTCTGTCCCTCTCTGTATCTCTCTCTCTGTCCCTCTCTGTATCTCTCTCTCTGTCTCTCTCTCTGTATCTCTCTCTCTGTCCCTCTCTGTATCTCTCTCTGTCAATCTCTGTATCTCGCTCTCTGTCCCTCTCTGTATCTCTCTCTCTGTCCCTCTCTGTATCTCTCTCTCTGTCCCTCTCTGTATCTCTCTCTCTGTCCCTCTCTGTATCTCTCTCTGTCCCTCTCTGTATCTCTCTCTCTGTCCCTCTCTGTATCTCCCTCTCTGTATCTCTCTCTCTGTCCCTCTCTGTATCTCTCTCTCTGTCCCTCTCTGTATCTCTCTCTCTGTCCCTCTCTGTATCTCTCTCTCTGTCCCTCTCTGTATCTCCCTCTCTGTATCTCTCTCTCTGTCCCTCTCTGTATCTCTCTCTGTCCCTCTCTGTATCTCCCTCTCTGTATCTCCCTCTCTGTATCTCCCTCTCTGAATCTCTCTCTGTCCCTCTCTGTATCTCCCTCTCTGTATCTCCCTCTCTGTATCTCCCTCTCTGTCCCTCTCTGTATCTCTCTCTGTCCCTCTCTGTATCTCTCTCTGTCCCTCTCTGTATCTCTCTCTGTCCCTCTCTGTATCTCCCTTTCTGTATCTCCCTCTCTGTATCTCCCTCTCTGTATCTCTCTCTCTGTCCCTCTATGTATCTCTCTCTGTATCTCTCTCTGTCCCTCTCTGTATCTCTCTCTGTCCCTCTCTGTATCTCTCTCTCTCTGTCCCTCTCTGTATCTCTCTCTGTATCTCTCTCTGTCCCTCTCTGTCGCTCTCTCTCTCTGTGTCCCTCTCTGTATCTCCCTCTCTGTATCTCTCTCTCTCTCTCTCTGTCCCTCTCTGTATCTCCCTCTCTGTATCTCTCTCTCTGTCCCTCTCTGTATCTCTCTCTGTATCTCTCTCTGTCCCTCTCTGTATCTCTCTCTGTCCCTCTCTGTATCTCTCTCTGTCCCTCTCTGTATCTCCCTCTCTGTATCTCTCTCTGTCCGTCTCTGTATCTCCCTCTCTGTATCTCTCTCTGTCCCTCTCTGTATCTCCCTATCTGTATCTCTCTCTCTGTCCCTCTCTGTCACTCTCTGTCCCTCTCTGTCCCTCTCTCTCTCTGTCCCTCTCTGTATCACTCTCTGTCCCTCTCTGTATCTATCTCTCTGTCCCTCTCTGTATCTCTCTCTCTCTCCCTCTCCCTCTCTGTATCTCTCTCTCTGTCCCTCTCTGTATCTCTCTCTCTGTTCCTCTCTGTATCTCTCTCTCTGTATCACTCTCTGTCCCTCTCTGTATCTCTCTCTGTCCCTCTCTGTATCTCTCTCTCTGTTCCTCTCTGTATCTCTCTCTGTATCTCTATCTATCTCTCTCTGTCCCTCTCTGTATCTCTCTCTGTGTTCCTCTCTGTATCTCTCTCTCTCTATCTCTCTCTGTCCCTCTCTGCATCTCTCTCTGTCCCTCTCTGTATCTCTCTCTCTCTGTCCCTCTCTGTATCTCTCTCTCTGTCCCTCTCTCTCTGTATCTCTCTCTCTGTCCCTCTCTGTATCTCTCTCTGTCAATCTCTGTATCTCGCTCTCTGTCCCTCTCTGTATCTCTCTCTCTGTCCCCTCTCTGTATCTCTCTCTCTGTCCCTCTCTGTCTCTCTCTCTCTGTCCCTCTCTGTATCTCTCTCTGTCCCTCTCTGTATCTCTCTCTCTGTCCCTCTCTGTATCTCTCTCTCTCTATCTCTCTCTCTGTCCCTCTCTGTATCTCTCTCTCTGTCCCTCTCTGTATCTCTCTCTCTGTCCCTCTCTGTATCTCTCTCTCTGTCCCCTCTCTGTATCTCCCTCTCTGTATCTCTCTCTCTGTCCCTCTCTGTATCTCTTTCTCTGTATCTCTCTCTGTCCCTCTCTGTATCTCCCTCTCTGTATCTCTCTCTGTCCCTCTCTGTATCTCTCTCTCTGTCCCTCTCTGTATCTCCCTCTCTGTCTCTCTCTCTGTCCCTCTCTGTATCTCTCTCTCTGTCCCTCTCTGTATCTCTCTCTCTGTCCCTCTCTGTATCTCTCTCTCTGTCCCTCTCTGTATCTCCCTCTCTGTATCTCTCTCTCTGTCCCTCTCTGTATCTCTCTCTCTGTCCCTCTCCCTCTCCCTCTCTGTATCTCTCTCTCTGTATCTCTCTCTGTCCCTCTCTGTATCTCCCTCTCTGTATCTCTCTCTGTATCTCTCTCTGTCCCTCTCCCTCTCTGTATCTCTATCTCTGTATCTCTCTCTGTCCCTCTCTGTATCTCCCTCTCTGTATCTCTCTCTCTGTCCCTCTCCCTCTCCCTCTCTGTATCTCTCTCTCTGTATCTCTCTCTGTCCCTCTCTGTATCTCTCTCTCTGTCCCTCTCTGTATCTCTCTCTGTCCCTCTCTGTATCTCTCTCTCTGTCCCTCTCTGTATCTCCCTCTCTGTATCTCTCTCTCTGTCCCTCTCTGTATCTCTCTCTCTGTCCCTCTCTGTATCTCTCTCTCTGTCCCTCTCTGTATCTCTCTCTCTGTCCCTCTCTGTATCTCCCTCTCTGTATCTCTCTCTCTGTCCCTCTCTGTATCTCTCTCTGTCCCTCTCTGTATCTCCCTCTCTGTATCTCCCTCTCTGTATCTCCCTCTCTGAATCTCTCTCTGTCCCTCTCTGTATCTCCCTCTCTGTATCTCCCTCTCTGTATCTCCCTCTCTGTCCCTCTCTGTATCTCTCTCTGTCCCTCTCTGTATCTCTCTCTGTCCCTCTCTGTATCTCTCTCTGTCCCTCTCTGTATCTCCCTTTCTGTATCTCCCTCTCTGTATCTCCCTCTCTGTATCTCTCTCTCTGTCCCTCTATGTATCTCTCTCTGTATCTCTCTCTGTCCCTCTCTGTATCTCTCTCTGTCCCTCTCTGTATCTCTCTCTCTCTGTCCCTCTCTGTATCTCTCTCTGTATCTCTCTCTGTCCCTCTCTGTCGCTCTCTCTCTCTGTGTCCCTCTCTGTATCTCCCTCTCTGTATCTCTCTCTCTCTCTCTCTGTCCCTCTCTGTATCTCCCTCTCTGTATCTCTCTCTCTGTCCCTCTCTGTATCTCTCTCTGTATCTCTCTCTGTCCCTCTCTGTATCTCTCTCTGTCCCTCTCTGTATCTCTCTCTGTCCCTCTCTGTATCTCCCTCTCTGTATCTCTCTCTGTCCGTCTCTGTATCTCCCTCTCTGTATCTCTCTCTGTCCCTCTCTGTATCTCCCTATCTGTATCTCTCTCTCTGTCCCTCTCTGTATCACTCTCTGTCCCTCTCTGTATCTCTCTCTCTGTCCCTCTCTGTATCACTCTCTGTCCCCTCTCTGTATCTATCTCTCTGTCCCTCTCTGTATCTCTCTCTCTCTCCCTCTCCCTCTCTGTATCTCTCTCTCTGTCCCTCTCTGTATCTCTCTCTCTGTTCCTCTCTGTATCTCTCTCTCTCTGTATCACTCTCTGTCCCTCTCTGTATCTCTCTCTGTCCCTCTCTGTATCTCTCTCTCTGTTCCTCTCTGTATCTCTCTCTGTATCTCTATCTATCTCTCTCTGTCCCTCTCTGTATCTCTCTCTGTGTTCCTCTCTGTATCTCTCTCTCTCTATCTCTCTCTGTCCCTCTCTGCATCTCTCTCTGTCCCTCTCTGTATCTCTCTCTCTGTCCCTCTCTGTATCTCTCTCTCTGTCCCTCTCTCTCTGTATCTCTCTCTCTGTCCCTCTCTGTATCTCTCTCTGTCAATCTCTGTATCTCGCTCTCTGTCCCTCTCTGTATCTCTCTCTCTGTCCCTCTCTGTATCTCTCTCTCTGTCCCTCTCTGTATCTCTCTCTCTGTCCCTCTCTGTATCTCTCTCTGTCCCTCTCTGTATCTCTCTCTCTGTCCCTCTCTGTATCTCCCTCTCTGTATCTCTCTCTCTCTGTCCCTCTCTGTATCTCTCTCTCTGTCCCTCTCTGTATCTCTCTCTCTGTCCCTCTCTGTATCTCTCTCTCTGTCCCTCTCTGTATCTCCCTCTCTGTATCTCTCTCTCTGTCCCTCTCTGTATCTCTTTCTCTGTATCTCTCTCTGTCCCTCTCTGTATCTCCCTCTCTGTATCTCTCTCTGTCCCTCTCTGTATCTCTCTCTCTGTCCCTCTCTGTATCTCCTCTCTGTCTCTCTCTCTGTCCCTCTCTGTATCTCTCTCTCTGTCCCTCTCTGTATCTCTCTCTCTGTCCCTCTCTGTATCTCTCTCTCTGTCCCTCTCTGTATCTCCCTCTCTGTATCTCTCTCTCTGTCCCTCTCTGTATCTCTCTCTCTGTCCCTCTCCCTCTCCCTCTCTGTATCTCTCTCTCTGTATCTCTCTCTGTCCCTCTCTGTATCTCCCTCTCTGTATCTCTCTCTGTATCTCTCTCTGTCCCTCTCCCTCTCTGTATCTCTATCTCTGTATCTCTCTCTGTCCCTCTCTGTATCTCCCTCTCTGTATCTCTCTCTCTGTCCCTCTCCCTCTCCCTCTCTGTATCTCTCTCTCTGTATCTCTCTCTGTCCCTCTCTGTATCTCTCTCTCTGTCCCTCTCTGTATCTCTCTCTGTCCCTCTCTGTATCTCTCTCTCTGTCCCTCTCTGTATCTCCCTCTCTGTATCTCTCTCTCTGTCCCTCTCTGTATCTCTCTCTCTGTCCCTCTCTGTATCTCTCTCTCTGTCCCTCTCTGTATCTCTCTCTCTGTCCCTCTCTGTATCTCCTCTCTGTATCTCTCTCTCTGTCCCTCTCTGTATCTCTCTCTGTCCCTCTCTGTATCTCCCTCTCTGTATCTCCCTCTCTGTATCTCCCTCTCTGAATCTCTCTCTGTCCCTCTCTGTATCTCTCTCTGTATCTCCTCTCTGTATCTCCCTCTCTGTCCCTCTCTGTATCTCTCTCTGTCCCTCTCTGTATCTCTCTCTGTCCCTCTCTGTATCTCTCTCTGTCCCTCTCTGTATCTCCCTTTCTGTATCTCCCTCTCTGTATCTCCCTCTCTGTATCTCTCTCTCTGTCCCTCTATGTATCTCTCTCTGTATCTCTCTCTGTCCCTCTCTGTATCTCTCTCTGTCCCTCTCTGTATCTCTCTCTCTCTGTCCCTCTCTGTATCTCTCTCTGTATCTCTCTCTGTCCTCTCTGTCGCTCTCTCTCTCTGTGTCCCTCTCTGTATCTCTCTCTGTATCTCTCTCTCTCTCTCTCTGTCCCTCTCTGTATCTCCCTCTCTGTATCTCTCTCTCTGTCCCTCTCTGTATCTCTCTCTGTATCTCTCTCTGTCCCTCTCTGTATCTCTCTCTGTCCCTCTCTGTATCTCTCTCTGTCCCTCTCTGTATCTCCCTCTCTGTATCTCTCTCTGTCCGTCTCTGTATCTCCCTCTCTGTATCTCTCTCTGTCCCTCTCTGTATCTCCCTATCTGTATCTCTCTCTCTGTCCCTCTCTGTATCACTCTCTGTCCCTCTCTGTATCTCTCTCTCTGTCCCTCTCTGTATCACTCTCTGTCCCTCTCTGTATCTATCTCTCTGTCCCTCTCTGTATCTCTCTCTCTCTCCCTCTCCCTCTCTGTATCTCTCTCTCTGTCCCTCTCTGTATCTCTCTCTCTGTTCCTCTCTGTATCTCTCTCTCTGTATCACTCTCTGTCCCTCTCTGTATCTCTCTCTGTCCCTCTCTGTATCTCTCTCTCTGTTCCTCTCTGTATCTCTCTCTGTATCTCTATCTATCTCTCTCTGTCCCTCTCTGTATCTCTCTCTGTGTTCCTCTCTGTATCTCTCTCTCTCTATCTCTCTCTGTCCCTCTCTGCATCTCTCTCTGTCCCTCTCTGTATCTCTCTCTCTGTCCCTCTCTGTATCTCTCTCTCTGTCCCTCTCTCTCTGTATCTCTCTCTCTGTCCCTCTCTGTATCTCTCTCTGTCAATCTCTGTATCTCGCTCTCTGTCCCTCTCTGTATCTCTCTCTCTGTCCCTCTCTGTATCTCTCTCTCTGTCCCTCTCTGTATCTCTCTCTCTGTCCCTCTCTGTATCTCTCTCTGTCCCTCTCTGTATCTCTCTCTCTGTCCCTCTCTGTATCTCCCTCTCTGTATCTCTCTCTCTGTCCCTCTCTGTATCTCTCTCTCTGTCCCTCTCTGTATCTCTCTCTCTGTCCCTCTCTGTATCTCTCTCTCTGTCCCTCTCTGTATCTCCCTCTCTGTATCTCTCTCTCTGTCCCTCTCTGTATCTCTTTCTCTGTATCTCTCTCTGTCCCTCTCTGTATCTCCCTCTCTGTATCTCTCTCTGTCCCTCTCTGTATCTCTCTCTCTGTCCCTCTCTGTATCTCCCTCTCTGTCTCTCTCTCTGTCCCTCTCTGTATCTCTCTCTCTGTCCCTCTCTGTATCTCTCTCTCTGTCCCTCTCTGTATCTCTCTCTCTGTCCCTCTCTGTATCTCCCTCTCTGTATCTCTCTCTCTGTCCCTCTCTGTATCTCTCTCTCTGTCCCTCTCCCTCTCCCTCTCTGTATCTCTCTCTCTGTATCTCTCTCTGTCCCTCTCTGTATCTCCCTCTCTGTATCTCTCTCTGTATCTCTCTCTGTCCCTCTCCCTCTCTGTATCTCTATCTCTGTATCTCTCTCTGTCCCTCTCTGTATCTCCCTCTCTGTATCTCTCTCTCTGTCCCTCTCCCTCTCCCTCTCTGTATCTCTCTCTCTGTATCTCTCTCTGTCCCTCTCTGTATCTCTCTCTCTGTCCCTCTCTGTATCTCCCTCTCTGTATCTCTCTCTGTCCCTCTCTGTATCTCTCTCTGTCCCTCTCCCTCTCCCTCTCTGTATCTCTCTCTGTATCTCTCTCTGTCCCTCTCTGTATCTCCCTCGCTGTATCTCTCTCTCTGTCCCTCTCTGTATCTCTCTCTGTCCCTCTCCCTCTCTGTATCTCTCTCTCTGTATCTCTCTCTGTCCCTCTCTGTATCTCCCTCTCTGTATCTCTCTCTCTGTCCCTCTCTGTATCTCTCTCTGTCCCTCTCCCTCTCTGTATCTCTCTCTCTGTTCCTCTCTGTATATCTCTCTCTGTATCTCTCTCTGTCCCTCTCTGTATCTCTCTCTCTGTATCTCTCTCTCTGTTCCTCTCCCTCTCTGTATCTCTCTCTCTCTCTGTCTCTCTATCTCTGGGGCTCTGTGATGCTCCTAAGGAGGCCCATTGGAGAGTAGTGAGCTTGCTTGTCACTTCTCTACCTTTGAACTAAGTACAGTTCTCTGTCTGAACACTCCCAGCTCACACCTGCTACTGCTGGGAGGACTATCAGACACACAACGCCTAGCTCAGTCAATCCCACCTACTACTCTTTGAACTCCAATTCAATTAGATTGCTGCTTTATTTTAGTTTCATATTGGTCACACCCTGCCATCACAGGAGTTAAATTACAACCTGCTCCAGGATACAGAGTGAAGATGACAGAGCTGTCACACACATACACAGAGGTGCATACATGTACACACACACACACACACACACACACACACACACACACACACACACACACACACACACAGTTCTTGGGTTTTAGTGCCCCAGGTGTCCCCAGAATTACTGGCTCATGAATGCCATAAATTTGCTTTTTAATGAAGAACCAATACTTTGAATGTCTCACGTCTCCTTTTCCTTCAACAAGAAATGTTTTGAATTATTCTTTATTTTTCACACCTCTAAACTTTTAGGATTTGAAAACGTCTTCAAAAAAATAACTATTTTCATGCTTTGCGTAGGCTATGCCCTCAATAATCATATCAATAACAGTGGCCCTTTGTTCTTCAAAAAAAGGTTTAAAAATATATATATATTTTGAAAACGTTCCAAGATGTGATTTAACAGCAACACCTGTGGTATAACTGTTTCTTGTGAGAGGTATGCACTGCAACAGGAGAACCACTGAATAGATTGTGATTCCCAGCCCTGGAGAAACCATTTGATACCTCCTTTTGTCTTGGATAAGACCAAGCCTCAAATCTCCTTTCACTTTCTGATGTTTTGGAGTAAAGAGTAAGAGTTATCCGAAGTGCCAACTGTTGGTTTTGGAGATACTTAAATAATCTTTCCCTTGTCATGTACAATTTTTACCAGTCAGATTTGTTTTAAATGTTCACTATCTAAGCTTAGCTAAGTGTCCCACTTCCTCTTAAAACCCAAGTGATGTCCTATCCAACTTTCTTTTCTTTTGTCGTTGCAAGTTCTGCTCAATCATCAGGTATAGCCATTTTCCAGCCATGTTCCATTGCTCAGTGAGATCTCTTTAAACCTCATTTAAACCTGTGTCTGAGTGGCTTAAATTTACCCCACTTATGTTGAAAGTGCCTGTGATTTAAACAGGACGCAATCCTGGACCTTAAACGGTTTAAGTGTGTTATTCCTCGACTATAGGAGGGAAAAAAAGGGCCCCTTGATTAACTAAACCCTCTCAAATGTGATGGCCGTGGTGTAATTAGTCCGGTGCGGAGTTGAACGTAGGTTTTAAAGCAGCCACTCATCCCCATGGCCTTTATCTTCTCTTCCTTCTCTTCCTCCTCTCCTCCCTCTCGGAGAATACGGTCTCCCCTGTGAAGGAAGGTTTCCGCTGGACCACACTGTGGGACTTTGTGGTCTTGGCTTAGCCTTGTATCTGTGTAGTCACTCTGCGAAATGGGCTTGTCACAGGGACCTCAAACCTCCATTAAAAGTTGGAGCCTATAATAGGTATTAAAAAGCTGTGGGAACACAAAGAGGAGGACCAATTTTCATTAACATATGAAGCACTTATTAACTTTGATCGGAGTGCGGTGAAGTAGCAAAGCCGCTTAAAGGCGCAAAGGTCAAGAAGTTGAATGGCACCAGAGTCGTACCCGCCTGCCTTACCCTTGCAGAAAAGGCAGGGCCTCCTTCAGATAACTGGTGGGAGCACCTTGACGCCCCAGCGGGACTTGACTTGGTCGTGACTGAGACTCTTCACACAATTCATAGGGCCCTGGTTGGTTGACTCTGGAGCCTGTGCATTCTTCTGTTCCTGTCCTGCACCTGTTATTGATGACCTTTTGTTTACGTCTTTTAACCAGCAAAAGACCGTTGAGCTCAGAAACCTGTTTTGCGAGGGGGACCTTTTGCGAGGGGGACGTTTGCTGGTTCTATATGCGGTGTGTAGCGAAGATACGCCAACACACCATACTATGTCGTCACCTTGTCTTTTGACAGCTGCTTGGGGCACTTGAGTCTTATTAAGTCCGCTGTCGTGTCTGTTTGGCAGCTGCTTGGGGCACTTGAGTCTTATTAAGTCCGCTGTCGTGTCTGTTTGGCAGCTGCTTGGGGCACTTGAGTCTTATTAAGTCCGCTGTCGTGTCTGTTTGGCAGCTGCTTGGGGCAGTTGAGTCTTATTAAGTCCGCTGTCGTGTCTGTTTGGCAGCTGCTTGGGGCACTTGAGTCTTATTAAGTCCGCTGTCGTTTCTGTTTGGCAGCTGCTTGGGGCACTTGAGTATTATTAAGTCCGCTGTCGTGTCTGTTTGGCAGCTGCTTGGGGCACTTGAGTCTTATTAAGTCCGCTGTCGTGTCTGTTTGGCAGCTGCTTGGGGCACTTGAGTCTTATTAAGTCCGCTGTCGTGTCTGTTTGGCAGCTGCTTGGGGCAGTTGAGTCTTATTAAGTCCGCTGTCGTGTCTGTTTGGCAGCTGCTTGGGGCACTTGAGTCTTATTAAGTCCACTGTCGTGTCTGGTTGGCAGCTGCTTGGGGCACTTGAGTCTTATTAAGTCCGCTGTCGTGTCTGTTTGGCAGCTGCTTGGGGCACTTGAGTCTTATTAAGTCCGCTGTCGTGTCTGTTTGGCAGCTGCTTGGGGCACTTGAGTCTTATTAAGTCTGCTGTCGTGTCTGTTTGGCAGCTGCTTGGGGCACTTGAGTCTTATTAAGTCTGCTGTCGTGTCTGTTTGGCAGCTGCTTGGGGCACTTGAGTCTTATTAAGTCCGCTGTCGTGTCTGTTTGGCAGCTGCTTGGGGCACTTGAGTCTTATTAAGTCTGCTGTCGTGTCTGTTTGGCAGCTGCTTGGGGCACTTGAGTCTTATTAAGTCCGATGTCGTGTCTGTTTGGCAGCTGCTTGGGGCAGTTGAGTCTTATTAAGTCCGCTGTCGTGTCTGTTTGGCAGCTGCTTGGGGCACTTGAGTCTTATTAAGTCCGCTGTCGTGTCTGTTTGGCAGCTGCTTGGGGCACTTGAGTCTTATTAAGTCTGCTGTCGTGTCTGTTTGGCAGCTGCTTGGGGCACTTGAGTCTTATTAAGTCCGCTGTCGTGTCTGTTTGGCAGCTGCTTGGGGCACTTGAGTCTTATTAAGTCCGCTGTCGTGTCTGTTTGGCAGCTGCTTGGGGCACTTGAGTCTTATTAAGTCCGCTGTCGTGTCTGTTTGGCAGCAGGCGTCATACATTTTTTGTTGTTGTTGTTGCGTGGTCCAATGTAAAAAAAAAAAAACTTTGACCCTTTTTTCGTGATACCCTATTGGTAGTTACAGTCTTGTCTCATCGTTGCAACTCCCGTACGGACTCGGGAGAGGCGAAGGTCGAGAGCTGTGTGTTCGAAATACGACCCAAGCAAGCCGCACCGCTTCTTGACACAATGCCCGCTTAACCCGGAAAGCAGCCACACCAATGTGTCAGAGGAAACACCATACACCTGGCGACCGTGTCAACGTGTACTGTTCCTGGCCCGCGACAGGAGTCTCTAGAGCGCGATGGTACGTGGACATCCCTGCCTGCCAAACCTTCCCCTAACCCGGATGACGCTGGGCCAATTGTGTGCCGCCCCATGGGTCTCTCGGTCGCGGTCGGCTGCAGCAGAGCCTGGACTTGAACCAGGATCTCTAGTGGCACAGCTAGCACTGAGATGCAGTGCCTTAGACCACTGCACCACTCGGGAGGCCCGCGTCGTCCAATGTTTTAACAAAAAATGAGTCTATTCTTTCCCAGAATCCCTGTCCCTTATACACATTCTTATTCAGAATGTCATGTATGTAATCTGTGTTTCTGCAAACTGTGTAAGCGTTCCACTTTGTGGACACCTTCAACTACTTGGAGAGTGTCACTCTTCAGTTCTACCCATGCCTACTCATCTACCATGAAATGATAGAGAGGCTCTTGTCTGTCAGTGACACCACGTGTCATAATGGCCCTGAAACGGCATACATTGGTGTGAAATGAAGTAGCCAGCTAGAATAGAACAGGGAAGCTCTGTGAGAGGAGAGCAGGTGAACCAACATTCAGTTAGAGAGAAGGCTTCTACCGATGAGCACTCTGGACAAACCACACACACCCCTGCAGAAACAACCTTGGAGTTTAAAGAATCTCTTCTCAAACAACTTCCTGTGCACGGTCCACCTGCCAGTGAACTGAACGCAGAGGCAGGATTTATACTCTGTTGTCACACCCAGAGCCGTAATTGTGAGAAGGATGCCGTTTTATTTACCGAGTGGCATCACTTTTACTGAAATTGTGAAATTTCACCTTGTTCTTGTCCTCCTTTTTATTGTTGTGGAAATATGAGTGGGAAGGGGATGGGGGATGGGGGAAGGGGATGGGGGATGGGGGAAGGGGATGGGGGATGGGGGAAGGGGATGGGGGAAGGGGTGGGGGATGGGGGAAGGGGATGGGGGAAGGGGATGGGGGATGGGGGAAGGGGATGGGGGAAGGGGAAGGGGATGGGGGAAGGGGATGGGGGGGGATGGGGATGGGGGAAGGGGAAGGGGATGGGATAAGGGGAAGGGGATGGGGATGGGGGAAGGGGATGGGGGATGGGGGAAGGGAAGGGGATGGGGGAAGGGGATGGGGGATGGGGGAAGGGGATGGGGGAAGGGGATGGGGGATGGGGGATGTGGGAAGGGGATGGGGGATGGGGGAAGGGGAAGGGGATGGGGAAGGGGAAGGGGGATGGGGGATGTGGGAAGGGGATGGGGGATGTGGGAAGGGGATGGATGTGAAGTTTTGGCACAAGCTGCTCTGTTTGTGTGTGTGTGCGTGTGTGTGTGCTTGCGTGTGCGTGAGATTCGCCTATTTACTGATGATGAAAAGCCGCTTTAATGTACATAGATTGTTATTGATTACATGTGATTCTGATGGTAGTAAAGTGCATACAGTGACCTTATAACATGAATGTAATTGCATTTGTAAGAATGAGACGATTGCATTTTTTGTTCCAATCACCGGTAATAGACCCAAATTATGGCATTACAATGCAGTCATACACAGTTTACTTTCTCACAGTTGAAAGGGACCTGAATATCTGGTAGGATGCTCATTGTGGT